>NW_027107439.1:737781-759692 GCF_000696795.3 Halyomorpha halys | reverse complement strand
CGAGCAGTTTCTTGTCGTTTCAGTCTTGTGTGTGGATTCCAAGTAAGTCTCTTGTCAAGATGGAGTCCTAAGTATCGAATCTGTTCAACAGGTGTTAGTGATGTAATAGTAAGTAACATTTTTATAAAATGTTGTTTTTTAAAAAGCTATATCTTGAAAACTATTTAACGTAAATAACTCTATTAGGGCCCATATTTTAGCCAAATTTACTCTTCTTTAAATGATGTTCTCTTAGGTTTTCTTGTGTTGTTCCTACTTTTTAAGATACAGAGCTCCGAATGAAAAATTAGTTTTTTTTATCGCTTTGAAACGGCCACCATTTTGTATTCCCCCTACCTATACTTGGCAGACTCATCAACTTTGACTAGTAATTATACATAGTTTTCATTAAAGTAAAAACTGGTACTATCACAAGTTAGACGGAAATAGTGACTCGAAATGCTGGGGAGCTGATCTTTTTTTTTTAATTTATTTATTGATATTTACAACTGTACATAAATACATCAAGTAAATTTGAGGAAACCATAATGGTATGGTACAAGAATGTAGAGAAACTACCAAATGGTAGCACTCTAAAAACAAGGTCTCGAGGCCATCTTCTTTTCAGACGCCTCGGAGGATGGGAGCTGATCTATGAAGTTTAGTAAAGAAGCATGCACAGCAAGGCAGCCGACACCGAAGACGAAGGTCGTGAACAAGAAGCTCTAGGGAGAACATTGTGACTCCTTATTTTAATAATAATTCATTATTATTATTATTTTTTTTGCTCAAATTCTCCAATGAGGACCTATCCAGCCCAAGAATGGGAATATCAAGATTCATTTCTCGGGGCCACCGTGAAATAAATATTGACCAGCCCAGGAGGAAATCGAACCCACAATCTTCTGAACCAAGCGATCTATTATCGCTATTATTATCATTTAGTTTATTCCCAATTATTTAAGTATTAAATTTCAAGGAAGATTCATCAACACATTAGAACTTTATTTTAAATGATCTTCATAGCTTTTAGTGAACTTAAAGAGTCGGTAATGATAACTATGTTAGTATTCGTCACTGTCATGGAGAAGTGGAGTGCTGAGGTTATTGCATGTAATTCAGCTGTATATACACTGAAGATCATTTACCCGAAATATCCGGCAATCACAAAAATTCACAATTACGCCAAAATGCTCGAAAACTTGGGAAAGACTGTTTTCTTTATATGGGTGCCGGGTCACGTGGGGACAGCTGGAAATGAACTGGCGGACATTGCAGCTAAACAAGCACTTGCTCTTCCAGGTCAGGGCATGGCCATTCTGACACCACAAGAAATAAGTCATCTGATGAAAAATGAAATATCATCTAGTTGGCAAGCCATGTGGGATGAATGCCCGCCAAGTATATTAAAAAAACCATTAAACCATGGACCACATCAAACCGTTCCAATCGCAGGGAGGAGGTAGCTATTGTCTGATTGAGAATAGGTCATACGAGTTTAACTCATAGATATCTGATCAGTTAGCAGCAACCGCCAAAATGTCAATACTGCAACAGTATACTTATGATCAGTCATATATTTGCGGAATGTCATTTTTATTCTGCGAACTTGAGTAGATTGGGAGTAGGACCGAGTGTATCGGATGCTCTGAATGATGACCAGAAGAACGTGGAAATGGTCTTAGTTTTCTTTAAAAGGAATAGCCTTTGAATAAGATTTAAACCAGAAAATCTGTTATACGTAATAAAAAATACCAAAAGAAGTAATTATTTAATTTTTTTCGTAATTATTTAAAGAGAAAAATAAAGTGAAATATAATTATAAATATAAATGAAACAGAATTATAAAGCACGAAACATGGGCGTTGATGACCTCAGGGTTTTTATCCCCTAAAGTCCCAGACAACAACAACAACTTTATTTTAAAGTATTAATATGTAAAGATCGTAATTATTAACGAGTTATTGATACGATTGATTAGTGTTTTAGAATATTCAATCTTATTATTTAAAAAAAATGAGATTGCTAAATTATATTACAGAAACAAAAGCTATAGTTTGAGTGATATGGCTAATAATAGATCAAGATAATACTACAACGAATTAAAAAGTATAATCTGTGATTGCATAATGAATTAATGAACATTATGTGCGAATTATGATACATAATTCAATAAATAATTAATATAGTAATTAATTTGTTTTTCTAAATTAAAAAATATATATAATATTTATAATATATTAATATTTATAATGGTTTGAACCAATGGTTTTTTCTAATATAATATTTTGATTTATGGATTTTACTGAATGAACAAGTGATTTTGAAAGGTGTTAATGAATTCGAAATTTAATAATTAAATGTAAAAAAAAGTTAACTGTGCATTTACTGTAGGCCTATCCTGCAGTTGGCTTATGCAATCCTGACGACCGGCATTAAAGACTTTCACTACTATTGATCTTGAAGATAAAGTGGCTATTAACTGCATCGGCCACCGATTCTCAAGCAAGTCAGGTCTCTATATCATACTAAATGAAACTCACTAAAATAAGACTTAATTTAAATAATAAATGTAATTAATTAGAACATCCTGAATCCCGCTCCATAATAAAGTATTAACTAATAATATTACTTTTGAGTTTATGTTTTTTTTATTACTCCCTGTCTGATCATTTTTGACGGAGGGTGATAAGGAGGGGGTTTACCTAGAGGTAGCCAAACTATTTTAACTAAACATGGAGGAAGAATCATTTCCTCCTTCCCTGAAACCACTACAAAATAAAAATAACCCTCCAGTTCCGAGGTTGCTGAGAGAGATACCTTAACTCTCTTTACTACAAATAGGCCTTAGTGGTTTGAACTAGGTACTATTTCACTGATTTGTATTGCAGCAGTACTGTATATATACTGTAATGTATAATTATTTCTTATAAATTATAAGTTACTTGCATTATATAATTATTTATCATCATAAATAACTTATTATTTAAATGATGATTATACCTAATCATGTTTGGAATAACACTTTTCCATCTGGAACCTTCGGTCTGCCAGACCATCAGTTGTTAACCGTAAAGACATTAATAAATTATCGAATTAATTTAAAATGGCTTTGTAATTCTATGAGGACTGCATAATAATAAATAAAATTATGAAATAATTAAAATTTTAAAAATACAAGTTTTAAGTGTTCTGAATGAACGTAAACTGCCTAGAAGCCATTATGGAAGGTATGGTGCCTTTGATGTTATTTTAATGGAAATTTTTTTGTTTCGATCTATTTATTAAATACGAATATAAATTTTATAACGATCCATGGTACAGTTATCGAGATTAAATCCAATAGTTTTTTTTAAATGTTATCATCCATCATAGATTTTGTTCTATATTTAAATTTATGAAAAAAGCCTTGGTTAAAAAACTAAACATTATGAACTTTCAAATAAAACGTTTCTTATTATAAAAATAGCTTATTATAAATGCCTTTTTGAGTTATGCGTGAATGAAGTTTTTTTTTTCTCTGCTTTTACTCGAAGAATTATGCCATAAACAAAAAGTTATAGGGTTTTTAATATTGTACTTTAAGTTTCATCAAAATCGTTAGAGAGGTTTTGGCAAAACAGTCAAAAGAAAAACGAATGTCTAGGTTATTGCACAGTTTCAAAAAATCCAATCAATTCAAAAGTTATTCGTAGAACAGACTGAGCAATGGCCACAGATGAATTTTTTTTGGACTCAGGATGCTCTATAATATTAACATTTGGGATGAAATTCGACCCGATCTTTAAATATAAAACCATAGTTGTATAATTGTATACAATTAAAAAAAAAAAAAAATTAATTTACCAAAAATTAGTTATTATAACTATTATATTATTACATGACTACTAAATATGTTATGACCTCCGACATGACTTAAGGATCCTCTTAACTATATAAACACAAGCTACATGAATTCCTAACCTAATTGATTTCATTTTTTCATCGGAGTAAAATTCTTTCAAGAAGACAGAACAACTACATCCTGTATAATGTAAATATGAACCAAGGAATACGTGTTAATAAATAGAATGAATTTATTAATATTATTAAGCTAATATAAATCATCTGCATTCTTACACAGTAATAATCATGCCCATTTTAACTCGTGAACCGCGGCCATAACTATATCTCAAATGACGTCATATTCTTACCCCGCTACAAGCTGCTAACATTAGTAAGTATTGCTCATTCAACAGACCTTTAAATGACAAAATCCCGGATTTAGTAACTGCTAAGTCAGGCACCAGCACCTCTCCACAAGCTTGCGACACATTACACCACGTTGACATTAAGCACTCTGGGCCTGGGAAACCCGTCCACATGTTTGTTGACCATTTGATTTTTAACGCCTGGACTAAGTGAATCTCAAACATTTAGCGTATATGTTATAAGCGTTAGTGACTAATGTGTTTTACAATATAAAAAAACATAGATTTACATTAACCTTATTAAACCAATTTGTCAATTTCTAAAGGTAACGTATTCTGAAACTGAAAAAAAGTTAGACATATGCAACTTGGATTTAAGAAAATTCAAAATGCCCCATATAAAAATACTTTAATAATAAAAAAAATTATACAAATAAAACTTCTTCCAGGTACATAAGTCAGTAGCCGAGGGAGTTCAAGCGTCACTCTAGTATATTGAAATTGCAGTGGCGCCAGTTAGATTTTTGCAAAGGCGGGTTGATTTTTATTTCGTAGCATTCTCACGAAATAAATACTCCCCCTGTCACACTGATTAGAATAGATTGGTTACCTCTACGATAACTACTTCCTCCATATATTAGATATTGCAATTACGGCGTAAAAAAAAAGTTCAGTACATCCTCATAATTTTCATTAAGCTCATAATTAGCTATACCTTAAAGTTAATTATCTTTTATTTGTTAATGAAATAACTTGTGAAACATAGTCATGTCCAGGAAAATATTTTTGAGACATTAAGAGAAAGTAGAAAAAGTAATTCAATAAAATTGATACCAGATCATTCGGCTTTCCTTAGATGTTAGGCAAAATCGGAAAGGCTATTTTCTAAATATAGGTATATAAAGGAAAATAGATTTCACATCGCCAGTGAATGTAGGAGATGAACTTTGATAAAATTGATTTGGGACCATCTAGGTACTAATCCAAACAATTCATGTGCATTTCATCAAAATGGGATTAACGGTTGTAGAAGATAGGTATGGATTTCGCCACAAACACTGGATTAATTTGTTCTTCGGTATCTAAAACGCATAAGGCGAGAGGACAATTTCGATTCTGAAAACATTTTTTCACATACTATTTGAATACAGAAATTCCTTACTTCGGTAGTGAAGAATGAAAATCTCTTGCTAAGTTGGACAATTGAAATTAAATCAGAGGCCAGCTTATT
The DNA here is from genome assembly GCF_000696795.3 of Halyomorpha halys. Classification (NCBI taxonomy): domain Eukaryota; kingdom Metazoa; phylum Arthropoda; class Insecta; order Hemiptera; family Pentatomidae; genus Halyomorpha; species Halyomorpha halys. The sequence goes on along the minus strand of NW_027107439.1, from coordinate 754,292 downwards.
AACTACTTAAGTTCAGAGTGTCTTCACTACGTTTTAATATCAGTGCTAAAGACAAGCTCTGTGATTCCCTGGATTGCTGTTTTAATATTCAAATTTGAGGTGTGAATCGGGTACAAATGTACACACCCGCTTAGTGATTACTGTGAACAGGATGGAAGTATCATGTTTTTAATATTTTTATTTATTTCAGTAATTATGATATTTAACAAAATTGATGCCTAAAAAAATAAAATAAAACCAGGCGATTCATTACTTTAAATCATCATGCATTCCGCAGACATAAAAACCGAACTTATCGAACAAAGACAGATTCCGTAATCTTCTAATAAAAACTGGCTTTTACTTTTTTTGTTCGATTTTATTGAGGTTTGATTTATGTCATTCCTTGGTCCGAGATTTTACAGCCTGTCAATCTGATCGTAAACAGCCTACCACAATTCAAATCAGCGAGCGTTGCCATGATGACCGATGCTTATGGAACGCGGAAAGAGACTAAATTACACGGCTTGCACGGCGACTCATCAAAACAAGGATCATACGATAATGATCTGTCATGAACTTGCGAAGGTTACAATTATGCCATACGATCTTTACTCCTGCATCGATCGGAAGAATGCGACCATTATCAAAGAGGCCGAGGGATGGCTTTCTCGCCGGGCCGGAACCAGCCCTTCCGCATCGCAGTTATGAAAATGACGGTTATCTCATTAATGGGTGAAGGATCTGGTTCATACTTCTCTGCCAGGGCCCTATAATCCAATTCGGCGATTGAAGCTGATATTCCTCTTTACAACCAATTAATAAATTCAAATATGGCATTAAGTCACTACAAGTACAACTTTCAAGCTAACTATCTTTCGTACTCATCATCTTAGAAATATATTATAAATATACCTATTACATAAATAAAATCTCAACGAGGAAGGACTGCATCCACCGGTAGGAAAACTCGTTGCGTGGTTATGATTCACATGTGAGCGAAAGTTATCTCATCTAGTTACTTTTCAATACTCTTATTTTCAAGTGTGTGAAACGGAGTTTCGCATATCTACACTCTATAACACGTTACATTTTATGTTTACAAAAGTATTAAATATTACAAGTAATTTATTAGCAATTAATTATTCATTTTGTAAACTTTTACTATATACGAGTATATCTCTTAAAGCAATTTAGTTCTGAGACTAGTTGTGGTATGTCTATTTACCTATAAAGGGCATGTTCATTATTTATAGTCCAACAGCCCGGGGAAAATCAAGTTATTTTAACCCAATTTTTATTACTTTAATTCAAACTACATATAATTTGCTAATTATAGTTGGGGGAGGTAAAAAACTAAAATTACCTTTAACACTAAAAAACATAACAGAACATTATTTAAAGTAGATTATATTTTCTAAAATATATGTTCATATCTTATAGAATCGAATATGAAGTATGAGTTGTTTGCGATCAATAGTTCCGGAGATGGAAAAACTATATCTCCGAAAATTATTAGGAGTAAAGATGCAGATTAGAACTCAAATTGAAGCTAGTTGAATGCTACATATATTGTAGTGGATAACGTTTAACTTTTAGGAGCAGCAGTTTTTCATGATATTCACCGAAGTTAATTTTTAAACATTGATATTTCGTTATTTGAAAAACAATTTGTTGTTTTTTGAAAAACTGTAGCTCAAGAACTATCGAACGTAAATATATCTAATAGAGTTATAATATGTTAGAAAATTTACTTAACTTTAAATAATGTGCTCTAAAGTATTTCAGTGTTGTAGGTTTAAGGATATTTGAATAAAAAATGAGCGAACATTTTTAATTTTTCTTGAATAAATTAAACTTCAATTTCAGTAAAAGTTGAATCATTTCAAAAGACAGAAAATGAGACAAATGTTTTTCTTTACTTGAAAGAATCAAAAATAATTTTTTTATAACTTCTGGCACAGCTGCCATTTTTCATTGGCCCTTAACTATGGAGTGTTTATAAATGTAATGAAAAATTGGGGTGAAATAACTTTTTTTCTCCTCAAGGGTTCTTAGACTACTCCGTCTGGTGTAATATTAACGTTATTATTGTACAAGAATAAGCTAATTTCCAGCCACGGTTAATACCTGGAGTGTGTACTGGAACAATTTGTTTTACGAATATGTTAGGGTTTCCTTATAAATCACATTGAATCTTTTGCAGCGTTCCCTTATGATTAGTTAGTAGTCGGGCATTATAAAAAGAAAAACTCATACAAAATTTCCGCACCATTTGAAATCTATACTATTTCTAAATAACTTGCACTAATTTAGATTCCATTAATGATCGAAAGTAAAATAACTGAAGCGTTAAAAACAAAGGAAAAGTAAACTAGGAACGATTTGGCAATAATATAAGTTACCACAGCGTTCCAGAAAACCCCCTAAGGCCATTGTTTCGGTTAACGCTGCACCTCCACTTTTGGATCTTAACTCCCTTTTACTGCACTATCGGGGTCAAAGCATATGGAGCAGAACAAAACAATCCGCTCATTGTAACTCAACCCAATCCAATTTATTTATTATTAAATAATCTGTATTAACTCAGTAAAGAGTCTCCACAATATGAGAACATGATATTTTCCCTTTGGTGAGGTTAATCACTATTGAAGTCTTATAAGTTAAAGTTTAATAGTGTATAGTAATTGAATAAAACTCAATTAAAACTCATTCAATTATTTTCTTTTTAAATTTCATAAAATCAAAATTTTTCATAAAAAAAAGAATTATTGATAAAATAATTATTAACTCCTGAAATAAACCTCTTGTAAATGATTAAAATTTTGTGTTGATTGTTTGTCAATTTACATGTATTAAATAATAATTTTATTATTTATTATTAAATTATTAATTATTAATATTATTATTTATTACTTTTTTTTTTAATAATTGTTTATTTATTGATAGATATTACAATCTGCCACAGAGTTGTGGGCAATAAGTAATAAAATGATCTCATATATACTAAAATAAAAAAATAAAAAAAATAAAAAACTTAAAATATATACATATGTATGTATAGTTGACCGTAAAAATTGATATATAGGGAGATGGTCAGGGTTGCGGTCAATAGTGAAACAAAAATAGTTTACAACTATTTATTTTCCAACGTTTCGCCCCACTTTGCAGGGCTGTCCAAATAAATAAGTTGAACCTAGTATAAATTGTAAATTGAACTTAGTATAAATAGGTTCAACTTATTTATTTGGACAGCCCTGATGAAGCCCTGCAAAGTGGGGCGAAACGTTGGAAAATAAATAGTTGTAAACTATTTTTGTTTCACTATTGACCGCAACCCTGACCATCTCCCTATTTATTAAAATATATACAAACAAAAGAATAAACAAAATGAACATAATCAAACTATCTGTATGAAAAATAAATAAATAAAATAACATAATGATAAAATAATATATACAATATTTACACAATCGACCTGAGAATCCCTGAGCCCACTCTATCCCCCACGTGTGAGGGGTAGAGCAGAGCTCAAAAGATCCCAGCGCATCCCTCTCGCCGCATCACTGGTAATGATTTACTTTATTAAATAATAATTTTAACTAGTGCGTTGTTTGTTAGTGACCCAAGCTGTTCAGAAAATTAATTCTCTAATTTGGAGGGCCCCATTATTAAGTACTCAGTAGTAATGACAATAGATGAAAATGTACATAGGAAAACCATAATATAAGTTTCCGGTGTCCCTACTTCGTCAAAGATGGCCCTTCCAAAGAAACAAGTCGAGATTAATAGCTAACTGAAATAACTAAAATCCTACCAGCATAGCAGCGAGCCCATATAGACAAACCAAGGTGAGAAAAATTAGTTATAAATTAATTTTCATAAGTATAACTTTTGGTTGTATTAATAAATATACATTATAAATACACAATGTAGTGTATTGAATTTAAAATTCAATTAATTTTTTATCACCTCTATCAATAACATCTCATTTAGCGTTGTAATTTAGTCAATGGAAAGCGGTTACAGCTCCAAATTTTAAATATATATACATTAAAATTTTGAATATATTCACATAAAATTAAAAACTATATATTAAATAATGTGAGAATTTGAGGTTTGATGAGTGACTTTTCAATGAATAAAATATTTCAACATTCAACTTTTAAATTTTTATCTACAACATATTTATTGTCAAGTATTACAGCACAAATTTTTTTTATAAAACCCTAAAAACCTGCGAATTTCAAGGATAAACAGTCGTTCGCTTCTATTTTGGGAAGCAGTTGATGCCCCATCAGTATTCAGAAATAAAATAACATGTCCTCCGCATTTTTTTTCTTTTGCATTTTTGATTTCGAAATGTCAAGAGCTCGGATTATCCTCCACAAAAATAACTAAAATCAGAATATTTGCCCAAATTCCATACTGCTATATTTTGAAGCAAACAACTAGCATCGTAACAACTAAAATTTTATTGCTTACCTTCTTTGAAATCGGCTGTCTTTGGGTTGTCAAGTAAGATACGCTAATGAGGGGTCTTCACAACAATGTCTAGATAATGACCGAGACTACTAATTACATTATGGCAGACAGAGGTTACGAGATAGCGCCTTGTTTCCACACTACCTCTCCTGAAACAGGCACAACCTCCAGGAGATAGACCATCAGGAGGCGGTAAGATGGAGGACGAAACTATGTTGAAACTGACGCTTAAGAGGCAATTAAGTGTTTATGGATATTAAATTACATATAATATTTGAGGAAAACAAGCAAATTCACAGTCTTAGAACTCGCAAAAGTAGAAAAAAATTTAGATCTGAGTTAATGACATTCATTTAGATAAATATTTTTTATCTCAAAGCTTCCTACAATATCATCTAGGGTATTTATTCACATCCTATATTTTCAGTTCTCTATTGACGTACAAATACAGTATAAACGTATCCAAATCCGAAGTAAAATGACAAAAATTTCTTCGGAAGGAATATAGACTGCATTGCATAGGACGGTAAAAGATTAAGCCATGCACTAAAGCTCTGAAATTTGGACTTTTACAGCCCTACCAAGATTACTTGATAGAAAATAATAAAGACATCAAATTAAATAAAAATAAAAATTTCAAATTTTATGACGGTGTGGAGTAACTAAGAAATCCTCAATTTAGTATTTTTTTCACCGGCTACGGAAAAATAGAAATTATTTTTTTAGGCGTAAGGTATATAGTATGATATAATTAAAAATAGTATGTCAATGTAGAGATGATCACTAAAACCTCGTTAAAACCTTTAGGCTCTAAGGAAAAAAATAGCAGAATAGGAAAAATTGCTCATGAAAACATAATAGACAAATCCTTATACAATAAGGGGGTGAGTTCCAAATTAAACTAAAAACAAAGACTGACTTTGTTTGGCTTGGTTGTATAAGACTTTGTCTTATACAACCATTAACGCCTACTTGTAGTTCAAAGCCTATATTTTGTTCGATTTTTTAAGTATTGTTTATAATGAATCTTGGTAACCGACGACAAAATACGTATTAGCGGGTTTAATTTAAAATTCTGCATATCTAGAAGATTCAAAAGTTCGAGAAAAAAAAATTGTTCACCTGTTGTCTACGATTATTTTTTAAACAATTTCCAGCAGCGATTAGAGGCTAGAGGTTTCATACGCCCGTATCTGGGTCATTTAAGAAGATAAAGAAAACATAAAAAGTGTTATGGAATCGATAAAAGAAATAATCAGATAAAACAAGTCGAAATTTGAGTTTTTATGTTTCAAGATTGGTAAAATTCAAAAATCGAATTAAAAAAAAAATAAATTAACAGAAAGGGTCATATATAGGTTAAGTGAACTTAAAAACTGACTAATTTTTTAATGATTATAGCGAGATGGAAACATAAGTAGAAACGCACTGCGCATGCGTCCGCTATCTAAACATTCAAAATCGTGTTAGACCTTTAAAACCTTTAGACCATTAAACATAGACATAGACCTTTAAAAAAAAATAGAATTTTTTTTTTAATTCTTCATTACCTTCTTCGTCTTCATTCAGACTTTATATGTGAAATATTATTTTTTCTAAAATATTTGGGTTTCCAACTTTATGTAATAAGTTTATATTATTATATATATTATACTTTTATTTCCGAAACTATGTTTTCAAACAATTTTTTTTTTGCTTTGTCTCCTTATGTTAATTTTCAAATCTTTTCATAGTTTATATTTATCAATTTTTCATTACTGATAAAATTTAATTAAATTAATTCTTCAATTTATTTGGGTTAGATTTATTCATTAAAAACACCAATTATTGTTTGTTATTTACTGATTTGATAAATTATAAATTTAACCAATAATTCAGTGAGTAATAATTTTAAAATTTTTTTTTTTCTAGACAAGGGTCTTGTAAAAAAGCCAGGATGATATCAATTAACTCCGTGTTCTTAGGAGTTGTCAGACCTTTTAACATTCATTGATCTCTCTGTTAGATTTCAATAATAGCTAACCATGGGATTACATAAGACCTCTAGTAACATATCTAAACCGACTACCTGAGGAATGCCGAGCACTAAGTGGCAACATAAGCCTTGCCTAAATGCCAAGCGGTGCAGAGCGCTAACAGTGATGGATCGAAGGACTGCCAGTATCACAGTTGATTCATTAATAATCATTTTCTGCCTTTGGCTATTGTATAGAGTGACTGGTTGACTTTTGGTTATATAACCAACATCGAGAGCAGATCGAGTCCTGCATATCAACAGTGGACTTAACCAATGATGTCTGCCTCTTATCCGATAAAAAAAACCATTAACTGTGCACCTAAGATGCTTCGAACTAACCTAAAAAAGTCAGAGCTTTTGTCGATGTTCTTCCTTCATTTAAATTTATGGTGATTACTTGAAAGAGATTATTTATTTTGAAACGACGGGAATGTTATTTTGAAATTAGATAGCTTATTTTTCATATCTGTCAGTACTTTGATGTACACGTAATCTCTAAAAACTGATTAAGAAACATTCCTTCTTCTGAATATCAACCGCGCCTTCATTTTTGACATGGCCGAATCAGAAGAAACGAATTGCACTCTCTCCTTTAAAGGCGGTGACACGACAAATACACGTAATCTTCGCACATATGCACGACTGACTTTTAGATTATTCGAACATGTAGTAATTTGTTATTTATATTAACAGTAATAATAATATTTTAATAATCATAGAAGAAACGGTGTTATTATGGTTGATTAGAAATAAACGTGCCAAGTTCTAAAAAAATCACTGTCACCACTTTCTGGATAGACTCCAGAGTTGTCAACTGTTGCTATGTTCTTGTAACATTGATGACCAACAATTGACAAATATTGTAACAGTTACACTAAGGCACTGAATTCCTTTTGTTGGTTCAGAGATTGCGAGGTGTCTTCTCTAGTAGATGTTGGGAGAATACTAAATATCTCATTTTATAACCCTTAGGGTAATTTTCATAAACTCGCTCTTTAAAGTTATCTGAACCACTACACCAATGTCCAAGCTGACTTTCCGAACTTCATATATACAGTATAGTTCACTATTTGACTAACTTTTAACTAGATTATTTTAAACTGTTTGTTTTGCCAATTATTGTCACAGGAGTTATTTATAGTTGTGGTTATAAAGTTATGAAAATTTCTGAGAGCATTGCGTTCAAATTAAAGGTTGATATTTCTAATTTTGATATAAGTGAATTGACCATTCAGTATTAGTTTCACTATATTTATAGTATATAATATGCGGAAATATTGCATCCCGTAAAATTTCGAATCCCATATCAATGAAAATACACGTTTTGAGGTCCTCTGTGTCCAAATAACCAACTTCTGCACAATATTCCCTGCGTAGTTTGCGGCTTTAGCGCACTTGCTCAGCCTCCACTGACTCACTACCAGTGATGCAGCGAGAGGGATGCGCTGGGATCTTTTGAGCTCTGCTCTATCCCTCACACGTGGGGGATAGAGTGGGCTCAGGGATCCTCAGGTCGATTGTGTAAATATTGTATATTAGAGTGTAAATGTGACTAGAGATTATATTATATTATCATTATTTTATTTTATTTATTTATTTTTCATACACATAGTTTGATTATGTTCATTTTATTTATTCTTCTGTTTGTATATATTTTAAGAGAGTTTTTTTCTTTTTCATTCATTTATTTATTTTATTTTAGCATGTATGAGATCATTCATCACTATTACCTATTACCCACAACTGTGTGGCAGATTGTAATATCTATCAATAAATAAAAAAGTATTAGAGAGTTCCCTGCGTTCGTGCGCGTGAACAGCCTCTATTTAATATAGAATACTTGGGCGGCTATATGCCAGTGATGTGACAGCATCTTTATCCCTAAAATTGACCGACCAGAAATGCCGCTTTATAGATTATATTTTTCAATTTACAATTGACTTCAATGTCAAATTTTCAAAAAATGTTCCCCTAAGTACCTTTAATTTCTCATTGTTAGAATTGATATTGATGTATTTTTAGAGGTAATAAACAATATATAAATACAAAATATTAAAGAATCTTATGAATAACTAAAGGAGAAGAAATATACATCCGATTTGAAAGAGGAAGCCGAAACAATAGACGCATAAAGTACATGATACTCAACATACGAAATTCAATGAGTATATATTTTTTTATTTCAAGGAGAAAAGACATCTTTAGACGGTCAGTGTGTCAAGATCTCAATAAATTCCCACCGGCCTACCGTAATAGGATACGGCACTATGTTGGGTAGACCAGCTTAGGGAAATACCCGAGTTGTGTTGTAGGCACGTGACTAGCTATGTTAACCACGCCATTAGAATTTGAGGTCAAGTACTCATTATACTTACGAAAGTACACTTCTGAATATGCATGTAACTTTACAAAAATTTCTAATGAGCTTTGCTAAATAAACTGTCTGAGTCTAAAACAGAAGAGAAAAACACAATGCTATATGTGATTATTATAAACACTAAAAAAAGTTGCCCAACTGTATTGGGTCTATACAAGTGCAGCATACTTAACTTAAAGAATAATCGAAAATACTTTTCATGTACGTATATATAGATAGGGGTGCGGTCAGAAGAAAACAAAAAATAACCAAGAAAACAAAAAATAAACAACTATTTATTTGTTGACGTTTCGGCCAACTTTGTTGAGCTTCATCAGGGCTGTTCCAATTGAGAGCTTTGGAAACTTTATTGTTGTTACGAAAGCTCTCAACTGAAACACAATGGCAAAGTGGGGAGAAACGTTTGTAAACAATAAACAATTTTTCTTTTACTATATTGATACCATTATTGACCGCCACCCGGACTATCTTCTAACAATATATTTTTTGTTTTCTTCTAACCGCACCCCTGACCACCTTCTTCATAATTTTAATACTTTTTCTCTGTATTCTTCTTTTGTTTTTGTTTTTTGTATATTCTCATTTTTTACAACTTACTTTCCTTTTTATTATGTTTTATTAATTGTTTATTAATAATCCTCAAAAAAGATCAATTCCCTCAAAATAAGGGGAATTTATAGTAAATACATTAAAATATTTTATTACACTAACTATTTACAGAATCTAATATATAAAAATGAATTTTTGTTTATTCGTACTTTATGCAACTTTTCATTGGGCATTTCGCTAAATGTTCCGGATTTTCACGGGAAGAATATAAGCTAACCCGATTTTTACGGTAAAAAAAAAAACTATTAACAATATTAAGCATAACTCAAAAAGTATATATTTTTTCATGGCTATTATATGCCAATCGGTTGGTCTCTTTCTGAAGAATAAGGAAAAAATATTACTGATGATTTTTTATTCACTAAAAATTAAAAAAAAAAAAGAAGATTTTAGTAAAGTAGGTCAAAAATGTTTTTTTTGGAAAAATCATCAAATTATATTCGTTTTTTTTGTTCGTCATCTAAAACCTTCAAATACCATTTTTTAAAGAAATTAAAAATCAGATATTTTTCACCGATTTGTTAGAATTTTTTAAAAACTCTTGGTGACCAATATTCATATTATTGTTAATACTTCCTCTGGCTTTTATCCAATTCCTACATTAATACAACCGTTGGGAAGGTGAATTGTAATGGAAAACAAAAAAAATTTTAATGTAGATTAAAAGAAGAGACTTGCAAGTGATTAACAAATCTTTTTAATATTCGTCCTTATAAGGGGCGAAATATTACTTTTATAATAAATAAAACTTTATTTGATTTCTCCGGTTTTAATTTGTTTAATCAGATCCTGTGCACTTTGATGCAGTTTATAGAGCTCGAAAACACTGCTATGTTTGGTCTAGATTAGTTGGGTCATGTTGAAATTAATCCAATTTTTAATTGGCCAAAACATTTTAGTTTCTCGAGGTGCTAAAACGAATATCAAATTTTTTTCAGTCCTAAAAATCTTTTATCACACTTCGATAGATCAGGGATTCTGAATTGTTTCAATACAGTACTCATAATATTGAAGCACAATGGGGGTTATTATATGAAAAATATTTATATTTTATTTAGTAGACATATCACATAGTAGAAAATAAAATTGTCTAAAAGAATAAGAATAAAATCACCGAAATCAGACCGGTATTAACAATTATATAGTGAATTTTTGAAGTTAATTTTATTTTTTTACCATATATTTTTATTATAGAATGTTATTTACTACTATAAACTAAATAGATATAATAAGCAATTGTTTGAATGTGTAAATGACTAAATATATTAATTTATACCAAACTTTCAATTATATTCAATTAATCTATCTACATCCCTAAATCTAATAACTGCAAAGCATTGTTTGCAAGAAATAAAATTTAACTGATTTTTATTAAAGCTTGCTTTCTCTCTACATAGATTAAATACTAAATTAAATATTTCAGGTTTAGTAAATGCTCTCAAGATTAAATATTAGGAAGCTTTATTCCAGGGTTTTAGCTGGATATTAATAATTCAAGATTTTTAATAAGACAATTTCTAGTACTTCCGAGACAGCTTTCCCTCGCCAAAGGGATAGGAAGGAATGTGATCAGGCCAACAAACACGTTACGAAAAAATTAGACGAGTGAAGAGCGAGAGTTCAGTTCAGATATTACCATTCTCTTCTACAAAGCGTACCAAAGCCCAAAAACTAGTTTAGACTCTTAAAAGGGTTACGTAGAAGTATACTGTCCCGTTTATAGTACCAATGAAGCTGGTTTATAAGCAATTGTGAAACAACGGCGAGCAATAAAGACCGAAATAGGTTGTAAAAGGTGTAAAAAAGCATAACCATGTTTACTACAGCGCTCAACGAACCATAAATTTTCCCACTTAAGGAACAAAAGCGGTATATATGAAACAGAGGAACTTACAAAGCATAGCATGCATGCCAATGCACAAATAAGTACCGCACAATACTACAATACAAATGATGACCAGTCATCAGTTTAAAGTTGACTTCTTACCTTAGATTTATAACTTTGTTATAATATTAACAGAGATAAATATTTTATAATAAAAAAATGTGCTATCGAACAAATAACTTACACATTTTATTTTCAAATTTAAATTTTTGTCTGACAAATAGGTATTAAAAATCAATATTTTTAACTTATCTTCAGAAGATGCTCTGATTATGATTTTTAAATAATAACATATTAAAAATGGATATACTGAATTTTAATAAAAAAAAGAAACAATTATCAAAAAATTAAATAAGAAAATTGATTAATTAGGTGCATATAATGGGCTTCATTAGTTAATTGTTTGATGCAATTATCCTTTTTTTAAAGTAAAAAACAATTTAAATTTTCAGAAACATTTATGAATTCTGATTTCGTAATAACTGAATGATTTAATAGAATTGATGGTTTATTTTATAATATTAATTTTACGTTGAAGCCTGTCACAATTGGATAGGTGTATCATTGATCGCATACAAGATATATGAGGCTAAAGTATAAAGAAGGCATAAAGTATTGCATCACCTATTGCTAATTGAAAGTTTAAAAAAATACTTTATCAGCAGGATGTATATCTGACTAACTGATATCATTCTGATGCTTTTCTGGGTGTTATGTATAAAGATGAGTTCGTATACATCATGTTTATTTTTAAATAGTCCATAAATAATTTAATTTTCATGAAATATTTTACAATTTCTAAAGTTTTTTTGTTTTTTTCGTCGACTTTACTAGTAAACGTTTTCATTATTAGTTAATTGTTTAAACGTTTATTTAGAAAAGTTACAAAAAGCTTATATGGTATCGAATTTTGTATCCATAGTACCATTTTTCATGAATACAATTGTTACCTGTATTTAGGAAAAAAAATTTAAATATTTCTGATTTTAAGAATTTCTTCGTGATGAACTAACAAAAATAGTACACCGTACTTGAAAAATCATTAAATCTTAAGAGTCGCTTAAAATAGGTTTTTAAGCAAGTGGATTGGATTTTTATCTTTATGACTCTGCCATGAGACATTTTACTTGAAAGTTTTAGCCTTTCTCACTACTCTAAAACATTTAGTATATTTTTATAAATTCACTTTTTTTTGGACCGCAGGAGCAAAAAAGTGGGGAAATAAAATGTTAATTAAAGCTGGAGGAAAAAAATTAAAACGAATAGCATTAGTAGGTTAGAGTGGAAGATATAGGAAATATATCTGGCCTATTCAGATACAATATAGAAAAGAAAAACAACACATGCCTAAGAGAATACAGCATATCTTATTCCAACAAAGCAAAACGAGTCAATGTACTTATAAAAAAAACACAGTTATCAACATCTTCTAAAAGGAATAAAATGTGAAGAATATTAATAAATTAAAAAAATACAATGATTTGTAATATCTTGTAACTGATGATCTCCTTTTTAAAGGCCTGGAAACACTTTAATTCAAGCATCTACTCAACTATAATGAATCAATTCTCCTTTAAAACATGATTCTCATCTAATTAGTTCCTCTAAAGGCTACTTCAAACATAATTTGGTGTTAGGAAGGAGTTAACCTTTGACCCATATTCCACTAACTGCCTGTGCCATTTTTGGGCATTATCTCATCGTAATAACGCCACTCTCCAAATCTTGATTATCGGGACCTTTCACGTTGTGTTCAACAGTGCCAAGAACGTGCCTGTGAAATATGGCGTTCGGTAGTAGGGTTGACCCCATAATAATATACATTTTAAGTGTGAATATTAGTGCTCTAATTATTGTAATTACTATTATAACCCTAACAGGCGTACTCGCAGAAGTCACGTGGAGATCAGGGTGAGCGAGTCCATTCTCTGAACTGTATCCATTTGTTCCTCGCTGCTAGGTGAAGGACATATCTTGCATAAGCTACAATACCTAGAGCGATCTATTAATAGATGCATTATATTAAGCCCATGAATAAATATAATTAAAAAAAATACAGTTTATTAAATTTTATATTCTACTCTCAATTAGTTATTCAATGCTTGTTAAAGTTGTTATAGAATCAATATTGAAATTACTAAGATTGATTTCGTCCTGTCAGCTAAAATACTCACTCATATAATAATTAAAATTAAAAAATCGCCATTTAATATTCATGGTGACATAAAACATTCATAAGATTGATGAAACAGAAAAACGCACAGGGCATGTTCAGGGAGTCAAATCAACTTCTGTTTTAGAGACCATTAATTTAGACGTTTTTCGCCATTTTCCATTATTTATTAAATATTATTTTTTATAAAATATTTGGCTTTCCAGCGGTATATAATACGTCGATATTACTATTTTTATTTGCATTTTAATAATCAAATAAGCTTATACTAATTCTTTTATCACAAGTAAAAATGTGAGATGATTAATTATTTTAAACAAAAAAACTAAAGTTATTTTAGAGGAAACAACTTTTAAAAGTGGGCATTTAGGCCTAGTCAATCCATTTCATAGAGAATAAGACCTAACTGATATTAAAGCTCATTTAATTGTAAATTGATATATCGAGTTTAAACAAAATCTCAAAAACGGCTTAAACCGTTTTTGATAAAATAAAAAAAAAGTGAAGAACGAATGTATAAAGTTGTAAATCCGGTGTTGATTTTAATCAAAAAATTACTGTAAGATAACTGCTAAACACCTGTACTAAATAAAAATGTAATATCAGTTTCGTACTTTTGGTTTTTGAGCTAGGCTCTTCACATAACTGCTATAGATAAAGGAAATTTAATTTTTTTAAATAATCGACAATAAAACCTCTTCTAGACAACCAGTGATTAAACAAATTGTTTTTGGTTAAAATAAACAGAATAAAAATTTAAAAAAATAGACCTTTTTAGTTTCTATAGATTTTATAGAAAGGTGTATAATAACCAATGTTATAATAATTTTTTTAAAGAAGCCGATTCCTAGTTTTGGTGAATCGTAATGATGCTCTTTTTAATTTTTATTTATTTATTTCATTTACTTTTGCTACAAATCAGACAATTTCATGATTCAAATAGCTGAGTCAATCACCCTCATGAGAATATAAAATTAGGTAAAGGGGAAGTCAAGACATATGAAAACAAAATGACAAATTATTATGAATCCTGTGGACTAAGATTCAATATACATTATAAGCGTCGATGTTTAGGAGTGATTAGAAGGTAATTGCTAGCTACAATGGGAGGCAATTAGGATGAGGACTTAGTGAAGGAAAATAAAAGAATCCCTTCGTAATGAAACAAAAGATTTGGCAAGAGGATCCTTGGTTGGAGTTGACTCACAATGGTGTACGTACACAGCTATCGTAACATGCATGAAACTAACTTGTATTTAACCTCCTTCGCTCCCAGCTTGTTCATTGTTCTCTTCTCTGTCCTTAAACACCTCCGCTTAGCGTACTAAAGTCGCACAATTATTCAACATTTTTAACGAAAATAGTTGACGCATTATAAAGAGGTATAGATAGTTGACCATAGATTAATAAGTGGAGAAGTTGGGCGGGAGGAGCGGTCAGCAAAAAAACACAAATAAACCAAAAGTTCATCAGGGAGATTCTGCCCAAATACAGAATTTAGCATTTCAGTTTTTAGAATTTAGAATATTATTACACAGCCGAAAGCTCACTGATGAAGATCTGAAACTCATGTCGAAACGTCGGCACGAATAAATATTGCTTTGTTAATTTGTGTTTTTTTGCTGACCGTACTCCCCTCCCCCCCCACCTCCTCCAACCACCTTCTCCATTTTATTATTATACTTAGTTTTTTCAATATAGTGACTATTACTGTTACATACGGGTAATGTACATTACTGGTAATTCCTAAAAAAACATTACTGGCAATTCCAAAAAATAATTGAAATTTTGATGGGTCTTTTTACTGTCATAAAACAAGGTAAGAGGATAAATTTTTAGAGTTTTTTTTTCAAGGTCGCCCTAGTATTGAAGTAGGCACCTGTTTAATTCAGGTATTCCCCTGAGTAAAAATTGGGGGATATTACCCAAATTAATTATTGTACTGGTTAGCTGGTTCAAATTAATAATGGTAATAATGATAATTTACTGGTAATGATGGAGTGGACTGTATTTAAATAACTTGATATCATATACTTTAAAATAAAATACTTCTATTCTAATGGTTTGAACAAATAGTGACAATGTGTTAGTTGGTTAGTGTTATTACATTAATTGATGGATATTACATTTTACTTGTTGGATTCTATGGAGCTTGATGGTTGGTTGTGATGTGAATGTGATTATGGAAGTAGGGTTCTCTCTTCTCATCCTCCTGCCGCCGCCGCTTCCTTCGCCTAAGTCGAAGGATTTACTCGCTCATCATTATGAGAAGAGACCTTATTGAAGAGTCCTGAACTCCTCTCTACTGGCACAGGTCACGATGGCTTTCTCACTGGTACTCACTCACTGTGTTTTTGGGACCAAGATGGCTACCCAGGCTTGTTGCTGCCTATACTTGCCACTAGATGGCATCATGAATTTCCTTTCAGAAGTGAGGGGGGGGCCTTACTTAAACAGCACCTTTCATACCCAAGTACTGAATCATTGATCGTTTGAATATTTATTTTTTTTAATTCAAGAAAACCATCAGAACCTTATAGGAAAAAAATAATATTCAAACCCAGAAGTGAAATCATTCTACCATTGTGTCCTAAAATTAGTCAAGCGTAGCGCGACAGGACGAAGGCAATAGTAGGTAGTTTAGTCAGACTAACTAAAGAAAAAAATCAAAGTCGAGTGTTCTAATTGAACATAAATAATATATAACATAAATAAATATATTAAGCGACTAAACGACCACTGTCTTCGCCACGTCGCGGTACCTTTGTCCAATTCGGGCACGGAATACCCAAGATGCAGTCAGATAATCTGAATCAAATATACTATATACAAAACATTCATAAGAAAAAATTGATCGACTAAGTGTTTCTCTACTTGTACAATAAAGGGAGTTTTAAAATAAAATAAAAAAATATCAAATTTGTAAACATAAAGTTTAATCAATTAATTAATTTAATATCCAAAATAGTCTCAACACTATATATTT
>NW_027107439.1:733466-734961 GCF_000696795.3 Halyomorpha halys | reverse complement strand
TAATGTTATTGTAAATGTTTAAAAGTGAAGTTGTAATATAAGCTGTTAAATGTTTAGATGTCCCTGAGGATGGCTGGAAGGGCCGAAACGTAGGACAAATAGATAAATATGTAGTGTTGAGACTATTTTGGATATTAAATTAATTAATTGATAAATATTACCTGGTCTCGAAAAATTTTGAAATAATATAAATAAAGTTTAATTTTTGAAGCCATTGATACCAATAAATCAATAAGTCATTAATGCCAAGAGATGCATTGGAATCACCCCAAAAAATAATAAAATTTGTATACCAAATTAACTCTATAACGTTCAACATAAATTATAATATAATAATGTTAATTATAAATTTCTCTGACTTTTTCGCCTTTCTTGTATATTTTGTTTATAATAATAGATCTTTCAATACCTTGATGTTCATATTTTATTTTTATTTTTCAGGTAAGTACCAGGATTACTCAGAGAACATTACTCACGAAACTAAACCCAGATTACACGATGAAAGTGATAGTCGCAACGCTGATATCACGTAGACTAACGTCTACTGTCGTACTATCAGGATTTGCTTGACAGTTTGTAGTACTATCAGCACATTCGTGACCAAAATGTATGACTAATAATTGTCACGTGGAAATGGGTCGTATGACATGTAAGTTTAACTCTATTATTCTATGGATATCGTTTATAAACACACCTACTTTGAGACAGAACTTTATTTTAGTTAGGATTGTATCAATTCCTTAATTGAATATAAGTCTTGTGATTAAAGTTGATATTTTATATAATAATATATTATAACTTGATTATAATTCCAATTTAGATCGCATACAAATGTTAAACATAGGTTAGACCTTAGTTATTAATGAAAAATATGTTTTCTTCAATTAATATTATACGTTAAATATGTATATCCATATTATATACCTATTTACATACACATACTCATGGATGAGTTAAAAATCACATTTATAATTTGAAGCTGGACAGGCTTATCAAGGTACTAATTATTGATTATAGCAAACATGCACTCCAACCGGTTTGGCAATTTTAAAAACTAATTTTGCATTTTTAAGTCTATCTTAACCTCTCTTTTAAGTGGTTATTCAACCTACTGGCATTGGAAATCCTGACCTAATTGGTAACCTTTTTTTTGTATGCTACTCTTCGTTTGTAGGACAGGGGGTAAATTATGTAAAATACTTTATCTTTAATTGAATTTAAGAAAGTGAAATAACTGTCTGGCTCGACCTCGCTCCAGACTAAAATCCTTCGAAATTATTATAACATGTTAAAATAGCATTTAAATAAACAGTAATGCGAAATAGAATATAAATAGTGACACAGAAAATTATAGGAATAAAAATGACCTAATCGTTTGAATAAGAATCGTGAAATTTACAGAAAGGGAAAATTTTTTTTGCATAATTTATATATATTTGTTTGCATTTTTATCACATAAATTAATCTCACTTACGGTTATCAAATATATAATATA
>NW_027107439.1:729629-733411 GCF_000696795.3 Halyomorpha halys | reverse complement strand
TATATAAATATATTTTTCTGTCCTTTTATCTCGCAATTTTATTTTATTTATATATATTTCTTGGGAGCGCGGTAGCACCGTGGCACGACGCTACTAACTCGAGGGATCCAGGTTCGAATCCGGCTGAGCAGAAAATGGTTTTCTGTTACACTGTAGCCGTGAGTCAACCCAATGGGTTCTGGAGACCACCTGGGGTCTACCCAGCCTCATAAACTGAGTACTACCCTTAATTGGGTAAAAATCTTGCGGTCGAGCATGATTCTGAACAAATCACCTCCTTGCACAACCGTTGGTCTAGGAACAGTACTTCCTCACTGACACTTCATGGGTTGTAGCGGTACAGAATTTAATTTTTATATATATATTTCTTAATATCAACTATTGCTCTTAAATCGGTTTTATATTCTAGTAAAGATGTGTTGATATTAGGAAGGTTCCCGAGAGGTCTGTCTGTATGCATAGGCTAACATCACGTTATTATATTAAAAAAAAAAAAAAAGGAAATAGTTTTGGACAATACTCGTAAAGTATTGTATGGTAGTGTAGTATGGTAATGTAAAAAAAAGTGTAGTATGGTATTGTAAAAAAAAAAAAATTATACCAATTGAGTTCTAGTTTCATCAAACATGATTTTACCTCTTAATACGAAACAAAAAAAAGGACAAAATCGATAAGAAACCACCTTGGCTACAGACAAAATAAAAAAAAAAATGGTCATGATATACTAATTATAAAACCTTGCACTGACTCCCAAAGAGGGGCCACCTGTCCATTTGGGGGCGATGAATAACTACAAGTTGTCAGGATTAACAATATTACTGCTGACTCTAATAGAGTCGAGGATTACCAAATTGGTAGCAGCACACCGGGTTCATCCTTCTCAAAAAAAAGTTAAAACATTCGAGATCAACATCTCGAATGTTTTAACTTTTTTTGTATTACATTCAATTCTGAGTTCAATAAATAGTTTCATAATTTCAAAGCTCGATGTTTCTAATTTACACCGTTCTTTGCTATATTTTACGAAAAAAGTAGAAACGTTAATTCATATATATTTCCTATTAAAATTAAAAAAAAAAAAAGTAATTTCCTGGAGGCGCTAAGTAATATTTTTCCTGGAAAGGAGGCGGTAGGACAATAAAGTTTGGGAACCACTGCCTTATTCTCTATTTCTAATAGTTTGTATGCCTTTTAATATAATATAAGTTATTACGATTATGATTATCAGCAGTGGATTAAAAACAATACAATAGAAAACTACTTGCCTGACTGAACAACTGAAAATCATCAAGTAAACTTTACTAACCTGATTAATTAGCCTCGTTTAACTCATAATGCTGTAACATGTACCTGAAAAAAAAGTGAAAACATAGTCTTTTATTTATTATAATATATTTATTAATTAAGTGTTTGAGATTGGTTTATATTAATAATAATTACACCAACTGCAAATGATCCAATTTACTCTCAAAGTTTATTTTAATACTCCAACGTTTCGGCCCTTGAGGCATTATCAAGGAGACAGCCTAAATATTGTTTTAATATTATATTACTTCCTCACATAATACCAATTTCAAAAATATTGGTACCTCATTTGACCATACATACCTCAATTGACTAGTCACAATTAAGTTGAAAAATGTCTTTCAATTGTAGTCTAATGGCCCATGGCATATAACTTTAAAAAACAAAAACAAATATCAAATTAATATCATAACAGTCTCATTTCAATTATATAAATTACCTATTCACTAACAGAAGATACACTCTCATTACAAAAACTATTATTTTTTCCCTTTTTACTAAACACATTAATAACTAACAATAAAACCTACCTCCAACAGGTAAGGAATCTGTTATTACTTAATTACTGGGCTATATATAGGTTATTATAATTATCATATTTTTTATATGTTGCTTATAATTTAACATTATATTAAAAACATAAAATTCTAAATTAAACTAACAGTACTATCAAGTTACAACAGCAAAATATCCATTAGTTTCTTAAATAGAGGTTAACAATCAACCAAACAAGACTGTTGTATATATTGAAAATTCATGAAAAAAAATCATCAGATTCTTTTATTGATTTTTGGAAACATATTTAGAAAATATTTTTTACAGGATAATGTTTGTATTAATTTCTGATAAGTGACTACTAGTTGAAGACAAAAACAGTGCAATTGACAAAGATCTTAACATTATAAAAATTTTAATTTTTTTAGTTACAATATTTTACGACCAAAAGCCTCATGTATTGAATTGTTTTGTAGAAATGTACGATCTAGGATTAGCCTGTCTTTCGAGACTCCTGAAATAAGAAGTGCTATTTCGGTCTGAAAGGGATGTGACAGCTGTACGCATCCCAGAGTGCCGGGTTTGATTCCCACCTAGGGCAGTTAATATCTTTTATCGGTCGTTCCGAGAAATATCCTCGCCACTGAGTTTACATACCTCATACATCACATTTACTAAACATTTCGAGCTTAACTCTTCAAAAAGGAATCCAGGCATCCACAGAAGAAAATAAAAACTGGAATCTTTACAACCACAAAAAATTAAAAAGTGACCTCAATCCTAAAAAAAGAAAACAATTATAAAATAATTAAGGAAATTATAGTAAGTATAAAGAAAGAGAACAATAAATGAAACCCCACAATTTATTACTCCTCACAGAGTATAGTTATAAATTTTTCATAGAGCTCATAGAACGTAACACCAACCACAATGAGCAATAGAATTTACATATCCCTACAATGATAGGCATTTCGAAATAGTCGAGAGCAGCTCTTTTCTTTTACCAACTCTCCGTTTGAGTTACGTGAGTTTACATAATGTTTTTACCTCTTTCATGGATCCTTCGGTTAAATGTTTACACTGGTACTGCACTCCACGGGTACTTCGTAATGTGGACATGTTATCGTAAGTGGCGTGTAGGTGTCGGATTTGAAACCGAAGAGGAAATATCTTGAGGTTAGAGGAAAGCTCGATGAAAAGAGGAACTCTCAATGGAAAAAGGAAAACTAGACAGGCGGATAAACGGGATAGCGATTTGCCTCTCAATGCTGTACCACCGCCTCGTTATGAGTATTGTCTGGGGTTGGCTTCCATCGCTTCCTCGTCCTAGTGCTCTCTGCTCTTATGTAAGCCCTTGTATTGTCAACGCTCTCTGTATTTTCGCTCTGTTTGATATTTGAGCTGTTTTGTTCCACTACTGAAATTACACCAGAAGAAAAAAAAATCTAAGCCTAAAAGAGCTCACTTTAAACACGAATCTCTTCAGACCTTATTCTCACTGGTACTGAGCAGAACCGTGGAGAAAACCAAGGTACAAATTTTCTCAGAACAACTTTTTCCTGATCTTGAAATATTAAATTCTTCACTGAAAACCAACTTCCACCTACATAATTTAAGAAAAACAAAAACTTAAAGCAAGTATATTACATAATAATTATATTATTTTATTTTCATGTAATGCAAAAATTACACGGGTTCTACTAAACATTCTCGTACATAATAACGATATTTTTCAAATGGAGATGGTCGGGATGTGACCAAATAGGAACATAAAATAGTTTATAACTATTTATTTGCTGATGTTTCAGCCCACTTTGCAGAGCCTCATCAGGACTAAAGGATAAAAAAAAAAATACAAAACAACTAAAAATTTGTTGACGATATGTAATAAAAATATTTAAAAAAAGTAAACTAAAGGTAGGGTTAAACATTATGTAAATATAAGTAAAAAAATGAAAAAATAAATAAAAATAAGATAGTAA
>NW_027107439.1:711510-729564 GCF_000696795.3 Halyomorpha halys | reverse complement strand
TTTTATACATTTTTATTATAGAACATCTTGTTTTTATTCATTTTTATATCATTTTCCATTTATATTTACATAATTTTTAACCCTATCCTATTTTAATTTTATGTATCTTTTTATACTATATCGTCAACATATTTTGAGTTGTTTTGTATCTTTTTTAGCCCTACGGAATGGGGTAAAACGTCGGGAAATAAATAGTTGTTAACTTTTGTCCCCACCTCCGTCCATCTCCTTCATATTTTAAAGATTTCTATAATTTTTATATAAATGCGTAATTATATTATGTGATACATAATTTTTATATTTCTGCGCTATATTAAATGTGCATATATATTGGCCCCTCTCATCAGACTTGGCCAGGAGTGAGATGAAAGTACTGATAGCTAATAGTGAAAATAAACATAAAAACATATTGGGAAATTATTAGTTAACCGCATGTATTTAATGGTAGGAAGATGATCCGGGTGGTGATTGAGAAAAGAATACCATTATCAGAAAAATATATATTATAGATACTCTATGTTTCTCCCCTCTTTGCAAGACCTCATCAGAGCTTTATAAGAACAAGATAAAAACATTGTAAAATATGACAGGACTGTAAGAATGTACATAGAAAGTTGTATAGAAGATGATGTACGAATGTTATTCGGTCAATAAGATGCACTAGGTGAAGTATCCTGAGTGAGCTTGTACCTTGGCATGTATTATTCAAATACAACGAGGACGAAACTTCGGACGCAGCTAGTATAAAATACATATCTATTCTATCAGTAATAAGTTTCTACTTGTAAAAAAAGTAGAAGGATGAGAAATTTAACATAAATATGTATTCAATCTTTTTCGATCAGGATCAGTCCTGACGAAGCCCGGCAAAGTAGGACGAAATGTTGGTTAACATTAAATCGTTTTTTTTTCTACTATTTTGAACCTTTATTGACATCCTCCCAGATTATCTTCCAAAAAAAAGGAATAAATGATAAAAAATTAATACAGTGGATTTAGTACGGTTTCAGGAATTATAATTACTACACCAATATTATATCTATTGAATTCGATAAATATAGAGAAAGGAAAAACTTGAAAAAATACACAAATTTATTGTTAGAACATAATCAGTAGATCCTTAGTACGTCTACATACATTATATCTCAGTACAGTACATATCCATATATACAGTACCTCTCACATAAATAGCCTAAAAATAAACACTACTAGATAAAGTATTCACTCGACATCGAGAGACATATCTAGAGAACAGAAGGTTACCTAACAACCCTCTTTATCAAATATAGTTTGTCAGTATTTTTGAGATTCAAAGATGTATATACAATCTAAAATATTTAAGTTTTAAAAAGTGGGTTATAATTGGTGGGGATGATTTTATGTTATCAAACCATTCTAATTTGGCCAGCTTTCATTTTACTGAGAGAAATGTATTGTTAATACCTACCTACTCCTTGAGGTTAAATCAACCACTTTAAGGGACACACTAAATTATAATTTGAGGGCATATTACTTTTCTTTATACATACGTTTTTTTTTTCTATGTTCCTTAATTTTTTCCTGAAGAATTATTTTTTTTATTTTATGTTATTTATATTTTATTATCTTTGTATATTAGAAACTTACACTAAGTTTTCATTTATGGTTTAGTTACTTATATTTTTATTTCTTTTCTTACCACATTTTTTATATATATTTTTTTGTTTATATTCTTAATTATTTTTATTTTAAAAAAGGTTTTTAATAAGAGACTCAAAGCTTTGAGTTGGGAATCTTCCATTTATAGGTATCCTTGAATTCAATTTTTTACATAAATTGTTTTTCCTATCTTCGTTTATCCATTCAAGCATATTAAATTAAGTGAATTTTCCGTCTTAGTACTAAATTTAAATGAAAAATTATTTATTTTTTTTTTTTTTGAGACATGAAGAACAATATCCACTGGCTATTTTCCTGGTGTTGATGCACACTATTGGATAGGGAGAATATATTTGTCAGATATTGGTCCTTGGTAATTGCTGCTAATGTTATGATTGTACACACGTTCATTGACCACACCAATAAACTAGTTCATTCATTCATTCGATTCCAAAGGTCATTCGTAGGTATCTTCCGAAAACACCGAAACAGACGAACGGCCTCGAAAAGGCGCCACAGGCGAATATACCAACATTTTTCACCACTCGAGCTAGAGCTGAAGACCTTGACACAAAACATGAGCAAATAATTCATTTCGATAAAAATAAATTCGAGGAATTGGATTTCAGCACTACAGTGGTATTATGACATTGAGGTTATGAAATTATATCGTTCGAGAAGATTAAGAGGAGTATTTCCTTCTAATCGAATAGAATTTTGTGGGGGAAATTCGAATCTGTGAAAAATAAAATTAATATAATTATTTTCAGATTCAAATTCAAGATAGAAATACAAAAGACTCAATTCTGTTTAAAATATCTTCCCAAGCCAAAATCTCCCACATCTTCCTCCACTTAGTTTTTAATTAATTCAATACATTTGATCAGCTGTAAAAGAATAACTGGAGGAGGGGGGGTACGGTCAGCAAAAAAAAAATTATTTAGTTGTGCATACAATGAATATTACATACATTTCCAAATTCTTTAGTTTATCATTTCTGTTTAATTTTATGTTTCTCTAAATGATGGTTGTTATCTTGTTTTGTTTCAAACCCCAGAAGAAGACCTGAAAATCAGGTCAAAACGTCGGCAAAAATATATATATAATTTTTTTTTTTGCTGACCGCACCCCCTTCCTCTCCCCCCGGACAAATATTCGCTACAGCAGGTGCAATAACCTAACGACTGACAACGTGAGGACAGGCACGTGTGACCAATTCTCGATTTATTAATGCCAACTTCTTCACCAATCCTCGTTATGTAACAGCCGCTAGCATCTCTACGACTTATCTAACACTTGTCATCACAGAGCCTATTGTCATCATTTTATTTTAAAAGTAATTTCATATTTTTTTTTTTTTTTAACTATCCACCAGCAAATGATCTACATTTAAACCGAGGTTAAACTGACAGATCCTGTCTTGGAATCATACAAGGGAACAAGTATATTCCCATTTTTTTTTTCTCTTAACTTATTTTTTCCCACCATCTATTATTTTTTCATTTTATTTATTGATTTATCATTTCTATATTACTTTATCTAAAAAAGATACATTATTATCATATCGCTGGTTTCCCTTAATTGTGGTAAACCTGACACCAATTTTTTTTGTTATTTTGTCTTTTATCTTTTCTGTTAATCGTACTGTAGTCTGGAGTTACTTTGCAGTAGCCCTAATAAACTTTTGATTAGTCTTTTGACGACCCCTGTAACAGTCTACTGTATTTTTTTTAAACGTCAATCAAAATGAAATCAAAACTTTTTTTGGTCCCTGCCTCTAAGCATAAGAGCTTATTCCGAATCGACACTTTATTTTTTTAAAATAGTGATAAGATGACGAGCAATCGTTCTACATTTAAACCGAAGTTAAACTAATAGATTCTGTCCTGGAATAAAACCAGGGAATAAGTCTATTTTTATTTTTTATTTATTTTTTCTCTTAACTTATTTTAATCCTTCATCTATGAATTTTTATTTCATTCACTGATTTTTCATTTCTATTTTACTTTATTTTCGCTTGTAAGATTTTATTTGTTTTTTTCACGTATAATAATAAAATGTATAGGATGACGAAGATTATGTTTCAATTATTTAATTATTTACTGTGAGTATATTTAATAATAAATTTAATTATAATATAAATTTAATAATAATAAAATAATTACAATTATTTAATTATTACTCTATGATTTACCATAAGTAACCAAAGAGATAACTTATTAAGAATCTCAATCACCAGCAATCAATAAAAGTTGTTTTAATTTACTATTTTGACCACAACGAGAATATGATAGTTTTTATGCGTAGTTCATAAAACGAATAAACTTTTAATTAAAAGTTATATTTGATGTATATAGCAGTGCACCTTTGGAGTTGTTCGTAAATATTATGATTTAATTAATGAGTTCTAAATAAAAGGTATTTAGAAATTTAACAAGGAAGATATTTAATTAGTGATTATTTTAATTAGTTCTGAAAGATTTCTAGACTAGTTCGGTAGCAATAATTGTGGTTCTTAACACCGACAAATCAGTGGCGTTAAGTTCCTTTGTCAGAGGTTGGTTGTGACGTAACCAGCGCTGTGGGACCTTGCTGCCCCCTCATCGAGAGTGTACTTAGGGCCAAGGTCCTTCAGGTCGTAAAGGCTCTTCGAGAAGTCAGTCCGATTTATTACATTCGTCGTAATGATAGCTAACGACCAATAGTTGTGGGTGTAAATCTGTAAAGTATTGGCTCTAATGCCGAGTAAAATTGTAGATGTTACCTCATTGGAAAAAATAAACGAGTGGGAGTTTATTATTATTAACGTTCCTTGGTTTGTCACAAATAAATTATCGTAAACAGTATGTAAAAATGAAAGGAAGAAATAAATAATTAAATAATTGAAACATATTCTCAATATGTCTAGTTTATGGCGTTTTACTCAATAGACTAATCTGTTTTACAAAAGTTAGTTTTAAAAAAACAACATAAAATTCAGATCCATCAATTAAAACATTATTTCTTCTTGAAGAAGTTTGTCGGGGGGTGCGGTCAGCAAAGAACAACATTAATCAACAAAACCATATTTATTTATTTTATGCCGACGTTTCGACCTGAGTTTCAGGTCTTCATCAGGGCTGTAGAATAAAAGAGATAA
The DNA here is from genome assembly GCF_000696795.3 of Halyomorpha halys. Taxonomy (NCBI): domain Eukaryota; kingdom Metazoa; phylum Arthropoda; class Insecta; order Hemiptera; family Pentatomidae; genus Halyomorpha; species Halyomorpha halys. The sequence goes on along the minus strand of NW_027107439.1, from coordinate 724,787 downwards.
CAACAACATTTAGAGTAACATACAATGGAAAAGGAATAGTATACAAACAAATTTAGAATTATATAAAATATTGAATTAAATCATAAATGATAAAAAATGATAACTGATAATTGAATAGTACAAAATTTTAATTGATTGATATTTGTGGAATTGTATGGTAGTAAATTGAAAATAGTGACAGATGAAATATAATACCATGTAGGAAAGAAGATATGTATAATATAAGATATGCAAGTAGTGTCTAAAAAATTGAAAAATTAAATAAATAAATGGATTCTACAAATTGAACATTATGACAACAATGAAAAATAGTGAGTGGCTTATATCTGAATTACATTGTGAGTATTAACTTATATAGCTATACTAAAAATATAAATATACGTTTGTTTATTTATGTTGTTCTTTGCTGACCGCACCCCCCGATAAACTTCTTCAAGCATTAATCTACGGTCAACTATCTACACCTCATTATAAAACATTATTTGTTCTTTCTTAGCTCTTTCTTGGTCACGATACAAATACGATAGTGTGTAATTCACATTTTTAAACGTTTCGGGGATAATGTATCCACCTCCTCAGCATCTAAAATTTAACAATAATTTTTTTAGTGAATTAGGCTCTAGATCCCCAAATTAAAAAAGCATTCCAAATGGTCCTATGAGAAGTTTTACAAGAATTTTAGTAAACGTAGCTTACATACCTAATGCTTCTTAGTATTATTGTTGTAAGGTCAGCGTTTATGTCAATTTGGATATTTGAAATGAGATGGAAAATGTAGCGCATCTATTCAAGTGGAGTGACTCACATTTGTGTACTATAACCCCAGTTTCGATCCTTATCTAAAGTTAGATCATCAGTTCCTGAAGTCCTTTTTATTGCATTATTTCATTATGGTTCTGAACACTTTACATTACTGCGACATCCGATTAAACTGTTCAACTCGAATGATTAAGCGATAAAGGCGATTGGTTTATCTTAAACCGGTTTAAGATAGACGAAACAAACTTTAGACAGGAAGAAGGAAGTTTCCAGAAAACTTCTCATAAATGGCCAGTGAAAATGTCTTTGTTCTAAGGGTCTTAACTAAGCTTCAATACGATATAAATGATATTGAAGGGGTTACTAGGATGAGAAACATGAAGATACACACTGATCCACATTTTCATAAAGCTGGAAGATAGACAATCCCCACCCAGACCTCCCCGCATGCCCTATCTGTCGGAGGGCCTCGATTGTGCAGAGCTGGACGTGTCGCAAAGAAATCTCTTCAGTCGGCTTTGACATGGTGCACCTCGGCCAACCTCCGTTCTTCGTGCCCTACCCGGTGAGTCTCTATAACTAGCTCTAATCATTGTCTTTGATTAAAAGTGCGTTTGTTTACACTAGGTTTTATCAATAAGTGCGTGTTAATGGACAACAAACCCAGTAGATTATAAGCAGTGATTTTCTAAAGCGTTTTGAAATCAGTGTAGTGCGTCTTTGTCGAAGTGAGGTCCTGCTTACACTTTTTGAAAGAAGAAACGAGGACTACGAATTGAATGGTAATTAAACAATTGTTAAGAAACAAACAGCAATAAAAGAACCCAACCTCGTTTTATGTATTATGCTATAAAATAAGGTCAGTTAGTAGATAGAGACAAGATTCAACTGATTATTTGGTGGGTCAATGATTATTTGAAACTGCATGTCAAAATATACTTTACTCTGTACCGTAGCTTACATTTATTGTTATATAGTTCACATACGGTATAAATGGGTTCTTACAGTCCTAACCTATAGGTTAGGTCTGACCTATTGGTCTTGAGTGTGGCAAATTGTATTATTTTTCAATAACTTTTTTTTTATAAATAATGATTACAATTGGACAATTTTTTATTCCAAATCATCTAATTCATTGGAAGTTTCAAAGGATAAATAACAAAAAAAAATTATGTAAAATCATATATTATTACAATTTATAATGAATATATCCATTTTTTGCTTTATTTCGGTTAACTAATTTTTTTTGTATTCATAACACGGATTTTTTTTCGTTTAAATGATCCTGATTTTATATCCTGATCCTAACAGATATCAGGAGGTCATGAAGGCTTTCATGGATTTTAGCAGTATTTGTTTTTGTTATATATATTATATATATATTTTGTTATATTCCTTTGTTCGTAAGCATATTTTTTCCCCCTCTTTGTTTCACATTTTGCTAAGTTGTAACGATTTTTGTCTTTTACACCTACGGAAGTCTATCCATTTCTATTACTTAGCTTTTTTGTCAATTATTGTTAGTTACATTTAACTAAGTAAAATAGAAGATTTAAATATAAAAAAAGGCCAAATGGTATAAATGGCAAGTTCTAAATGTGGCCCATTTCCCGTGAACTACAAAGATAAGCCGTGCGACAGCCTTTAATCATCGGGGCCAATCACTTATGCATACATTGAATCATAATGAGGCATTTATTTTTATTTACGAGGCGACCGGTTCGGATCGAGCGGCCGTCCAGAAAGTGGATCATTTAGATAAAGCACACTTCGGTGACATAAAGACATATTTAGAGATTAGACCTTCAGCTTCCTACAAGATCCTTCTTCGTGGGTGCGTCCACTGACCCTCTTTGCCTCCTTTTGGGAACCGCAATGATACCTTTACCTTTTATATAAAGGACAAGGAAGCTGCTGGAAGGATACTCGAGTCGGAGATAGATTGCTTACTCAGGTGGTAACGATCCTTATAGATTCTTAAAGGTCGAAATCGAAATGATGCAGTATCACATATTCGTTCTTTGGTACTTGAGTAGCCAAAATGAATACTAAATTAAAGGAAATTTATGCATAGTACTATATTTTTGAACAACCCACTACTTAAATTTAAAACAGATTATCATGGAAGAGATTAGTTTATTATTATATTATATATTAATTTTTTTTTGGAGAGTTGGTACTTGAATTTAAAAAAAAAACAAATATCATTTATTTTTCTCTCGCCGTTCATTCTTCCCCAACGGTTTGGCCCCCTAGCCTTTAACAAGGAGGCCCTTCAAATTCCTAGAAAAGAATTCTCTGCCACAGTCAAATTCAAAGGCGGGTCCTACGAGTTAGTAGCATAATGTCTTACCACTCTACTATCACACCCAAGTGTTATAATAAATAATTGTTAAATTGTTAAAGTGATTGAGATAAGAGCATAAATATTTGTGAATCGACTTGTACATAATAGCCTGCATTGAAAACAATTTAAAACTTAATAATTGATAATTAAATTCAAAGTAGGGCCGAAACCCCAGAGAAATAGATAAAAATAAATTTTTGCTATAAATTATGGTGCTGAAATAGTCTATTTTTGGAATGATCCTAGGCTAAAAATTATAATAATGGTAGAGGGGAGGATTTTAAAAAATATTTAGTAGGAGTGGGAATCCAACCAGTTGATTACAATAGTGAAAATATAAAACTTAAAGTAGTGTACATTATAAAATATTTAAATTAAGGATGAAATATATAACTATAGATAAATATCAAAAGATAATATAACTACCGATAAGCTAAAAAAGGTCTATTGTCTATTATATTAAAAAGCAATATACATGATCAAAAAAAGTTCTTTATTTTATAAAATGACAAATTATTTCACAATGTTCATTCTGAAGATCCCCGAAACGTTAAAAAAAATAGGTATAAAATAAAGACATTAAAAGGGCAGAATTTTCACAAAAACTCCAAATATAAGAAGAATACCTTCTAATATGGAAAATATTTTGTAAACTATTAATACTATTTTTATATCCAAAAACACGGTTTTGGCGTTTTCGGGGATATCTCTTCGATTTTCATACATATTATGTTTCCCCAAAACATTTAGTTACATTCAAAGGATCAAAGATCTAAAATTTAGTATAGGGTGGTTTCCTGGACAGAATGATACCATTAAATAGGGGGTAAATTTAAGGAAACATTTTGTCCTATCCAGTGTTTAAAATTTGTAAGTGAAGTGAGCTGGTTTTGAGGGACCCCAGGAAGGTCAGCCTGAATGACACCCAAAGGTTTACTGTCAGAGTAGGTGTGCAGGAGTAGTACTGGTGTATTAACAAGAGTATGGGGTGAGTCAAGGGGTACTGAGAAAGTGGGGGTGGTTCATTCAGATCGAGCGTTTCCCTTCATTCTTGCAGGCAAATGACAACGTAATGGCCAAAATAGCTTTTTGTTTATTACGAATCGAAAGAGACATTAGGAGCAATCATGATCTTTAGATTAACATGTTCAATGAAAAAACTTTTGTTAAATGGAGAAATATTTCCTTCTTTTACCTTGTTAAAACGATATAACATATAACATGATTGAGAGTCTGTTGGAGAATGACGTCAGGCAACCGACCAGCATTTTGTTTGTTGCATTAGGTTACTTGCTCGTAGTTTGTGTTTTGATTGTGTTAGTGTTGTTTTGGAAACTAATAAAGCAATTGGGGGTTTAACTTTACGAATACCTAAATATTATTTAATACTAATAAAGCAATAGATGACAATAATAATAATTTAATGACAGTTGTCAATTAGCTCATCTTGATTCTCTTCCTCACAAGTTAGAATATTAACAAGACACTCAGTAGTTTAGACATTTTGTAATAAATTACTTTAATGAAAACTTTGAAGTAAGAATAACATGAAGTTGAGGAAGGAAAGGTTATAAAATAAGTTGCTCAGAAAATCTGCTTCCTCTTATGTATTTAATATGCACAATCCTATACTTTTAAAGCATTTTACATTTAAGACAACATCATGAATACCCCTATTATACATGGTTCTTACTGTTCGTATGGTTGTTACTGTGTACTGTATAGTGTAGGTGTCTTTATGATTCAAGTCAATTTGGCTCTTGAATTATGACTGTCCATCCCTTTATTGAAGGGCTTTTTGAGGGTTTCATTTTGTTCTCCCTTTTGCTATTTTTAGAATGAAACAATTAAATCACTTTTCATCTGTCTTCCAAACAAAAATTAGGAGGGAATAACATCATAATAACTGAGCTTCTTGTTAAACCTTGGCTAATCCTATTCATCATCTCTTTCAACCTCAACCATCTATTCCCACGTTTCTTATTACCTAATCGAATCCTTGTAGATATTATCCATTGGACGATATGTAGGATTGAAGATCCATTAAAAGTCTCCATGCCTGTTATCAACACAAAACAGACCAACAATCTTCTTGTATAATATAAAATAATTCAATATAATAAAATAGCGTAACGTGTATAATGTATATAACTAGGTTAAACTTCATATTTGGACAGTACTGTTCGTGACGCCCGCTAGGGAGATGACCTACTTCCCATAACTCGAAGGACTCGACTGTTCCCATAGCAATAAGCCGTAATAATCGCTTATGTCAGAATTCACTTACTTGCAAAAAGACTATCATTAACTACAAGATTTAGGTTTTTGTTTAAACCAAGATTATTTTTATTATATCAAGTCACACCATGAAACAAATGCGGATTAGTTGATAAATATATGATGATCCAGTACCGATATAAAATAATTTAGAATTTATTGAAATTTATGACTTTATTAACTAAAATATACAAATAGTAAATTGGATGTGTATTATAGTAAAATGGCATTATAGACTTCTAGAGAGTCTATACATTGGTAATACATTAGACTCCCATTACATTACTAGATTAGAATTAAGAGCATCTTATTTTTAGACACCTATGAATATTAACAGAAATCGAGGATAAAACAGGTTTAAAACTGAAAGATTAAAGATTGTGACCAAATCGGCAACATAAACACACACATAGAGGTATTTATGTATCATTTTATTTGAGACAAAGTAAGGAATATTGAGGATTTTGGATTGTCAAGAGTAGATCCCCAAAGCTCAACTCCGAAGGTCCAAACAGGCCATCTGAAAGAGTCTTTTTTAATTAATAAGAAGTCAAGAACACCTGTTTTGGAAGTGTTGTAACGGATTGACGAGCAGTTTCCTTTCTTTTCATACTTGAATGAAGATTCCAAGCTAGTTGCTTGTCCAGATGTTTGAGGAAGTGGAACTATTTGACAGGAATAAGTAGAATATTTTAAGGATAATGTAGAGCAAGAAAGTGGAGAAGTTAATTATATTAGTGGGAGCGGATCGGGGGAGGGAGGGTGGTTCAGAGGGAAAAGCGTTGTGCTACCGAGGACCAGAGCTCGAATCCAACCTCAATGCAACAAATAATTAGTTATTCTAGTACTTCGACTTTAAGTCAACCCTGTGGGTTCAGGGAGCCCTCCGCGTTCCACCCAGACTTAAAAAGTAGGTACCTTTAATTGGCGAAAAATCTCACGGTTGAGCGTAATCATAAACAAATCACTTCCTACTATAACCGTTTTCGAGAACCAATACTTTCTTACAAAAGCATTGAACCTCTGACCTTTCATGCGTTTTTACGGCGAGATTTTCATTTTTCAAATTTATTGATAAAGTACATAAAAAATCTTATAAAAGGGGCAAAATATCAAAATTTTTTTATTAAAAAATTGATTGAATGTGTTAACTATCACCAACGGTTTTTACATACAAAAACAATAGAACAAAAATTGTTTTTGATTAGCAATGCAACAAAACACGTCATCTAATACGAACTACTATTATTTGGAACGCTCAGAAGCCCAGGGATGCAAGTTGTAATTAAGAAATAAGAAATTTTCATTATCTATCTTTATTTAAACGAAATTTACGCTTCACAAATTGTCAATCATTACTAGTTAATAAAGTGATAAAAAAACTGCATTGTACATATACATAATACGGCAGAGTCGTTCGCTTTTCCGGCTCTAGGAGTGATGGATTTAAACTAATGAGGTATAAAATGAAAGAGAATTTCATGGAGAAGTGACGAATCTCTATTTCGATTCGTAAAGTTGAATATTAATTAATTAAAAAATAATTTAATTTTAAAAAACTGACTACAGAAATATCTAATACTCCTATATCTAAGTTCAGTGGTACCACTGCAACGTAAAACCAACTGTAATAAACGATTGTAATGTTTAAATTTACTAAGTATAAATTATATACTCTTTGCTTTTTTTTTTAAAGAAATATTTGAAAAAATTCCTAGTTCAAAAAAACTTTTTTTTTTACTAAGGGGCATGTTTCTGCAAACAATAAAGTTGCGAAACCTCACTTCAATATTGTTGGCTTATTAACTGACCCTCGAAATCCACAAATATATATATATATTGTTAATTATTAAAGGTGTTCCTCCACAAACTAGTTACCATATTCCTAACCACTAGCATTGATGAAGTAATATAAAAGAAAGTCCAACACTTTATTATAATGTGTTTCTTATTTCTAATAAGTCCTCTTCCTAACTATTGCTTCAAAGCTATTGAAGAACGAGTAGAAACCTTTTTTATATTTTCATAACAACCAGTTAATTATTTCGCTTTCCAGGATGGAGAAATAATTTAAACTTCAATTACTTATCATAGTTTGTTACGATGAATTAACGTAATCAGCATTCATCTTTTGTCGTATGCTCTTATAATACGATATGACAATCGAAGTCAATTTTAATCCGAGAGATAAACATGAGTTAGTTTATTCATTAATTCATATAAATGCTCTTACATCTACGTAATTAGGTAATGAGCCATCGATTTGTTTTGTTGGTTTCTCGCATAATGTCAATAGCTATATTAAAGTAACGTCCTGTTAGTACTACAACTACTATGTAAATCAGTATTTAATTTTAGTGTTGTCAGTATAATGTTAATAAATTTATAAAACACCTCACTGACATTTATTGTTATGTTCATGAATATATTAACTTTTAATTATCATTTCCATCTGGCACTTTTTCTCAAATAAGGATTAGCTAAACTGTTGAATAGAACAGAATTGATTTGCATATGAAATATTACTGCTTAAGCGTTTGCCTTAAAGTTCCATTAACCATCTTCGTGTTTTTCACTCTTTTCTCTATTATTAAGAAAAACTACAGTTAAAACCTAAGTAAGAACTACACAATAAAATAAAGTATTGCATATAATTTATTGTCATAGAAATATTACGGAATTTAGAAAGTTATACAGTATATATGATACAGTATATAAATGATACAGTAAATATGTAACAATGTCTCTTATTTATAATATTGTGATTAAAAAATAATAAATAAATCAAAAACTTATTAGTCAAGAATTTTTTTTTTATTGAGCAGAAAATAAGGACTAATTACAGTACAGTAGAAATCAGTGGTAAAAAAAATAAATTAATTAATTTAAAAAACAAAATACTAAAAAACACTAATTAACTTTAAAAATAACGGACTTCATGACTAACATTAAAAAATTCAATATAGTTTCTTTACTTTAAATGAATTGTGTATCTAAAGAAATTATTATTTTCAATTTCATATAATTAGTATGATAAATTTAACTTCATCTTATATTAACATGTATATCACCTATATATTTTATTACGTTTTTAAACTTATCTAATAAAAATTAATACTGCAGTTTTCTCCTATATGGCATAACCCGCCATGTATGTATCCCGTAAAGGAGGGAACGGTGGGGTTGTAATGTTCTACTGTAGTGCAACAATTGAAATGGGCGTCAATCGTATTGGACTAAGGAACGACTATTAAAATAAGTTGTAAGTCAGATTTACACCACTTTTCCTACTTTTAATACAACGATTTCATTTTCATAATGAACTATACCACCGTGTCAACTAATAGGTTTGACGATAGGGAATGTCTATATGACCTAAAATGACTAAAATTTAAAAAAAAAAAGTGAGTTACATCACTTTTCCTTTCACTACCTCAATCAACAACAGAAGAAAATAAATGTTTTTCATGTTTCTTATAATAATTGTGATAACTGTTCGACTATTGTCATAAAACTATAAAAACGTATTTTCAGATCTTTATTCTTGTATTATAGATGGAGATTCAGCAAGGGATAGTCATAGCAGTTTTGAAACGAAGGAGGATTAATTACAACTCAAAGTATGATCTGCACAGCACCGAGTTTTTAATACATTATTTTTGAACTATTCATCATTATCATTATGAAATGAATACGCTGTCGCTTGTTTGTACAACCTGGGCCAAGCTTCATGCTCCTGAACCAGTTCTTTTCACCTGTTCCAATCCAAATCACCTCTTTGCAAAGAATCCCCATAGTCCTTTCTCCTTGAACTATTCTTCCTCAACATTAACCATGGTATTCATCCTAGCAAGAAACTTTGTTTTAACTCTGGAAACGTTTCCAAAACACCTTTTTCTATAATATTTTCCGCTATTTGGACAACAGTTTCTGATCGTATTGCTATATGCGGTTTTCCTTCTTTTGTTCTAAGAAATTTAATTTCTAAAACTAGCCTTCGAATTGATTAAAACTTCATTATCAGTTTATCGCAGCAGCTATTACTACTCAGCGTTGTTCCACTCAATTTATTGGTTTTAAGCTAATGGCAGACAACATAGGGCACGATCTTAATCGAATGCCTTGCGCAAACTAACGCCCTTGCTCACGGTAAATTACATAGCGTTGTAGGCACTGACTTTAAGGGTCAGCGCGCAATAAATTATGTTCCCTCAGCCTAAGTTGCACTTGCATTGGTCACGCATTTTATGTACAATGCGCATGTTTTAGGTCGGAGTATAGCTGTGATGAAATGAACTTACTTGAAGGCTTTAAGCTGTGGGTTCCTTTTCCCTTTCTAAAGTGATTTGACACAGTAATTTACAATTTACTTACTGTTATTTACTAATGTATCTAAAAAAAAAATATGGAATATTAATACTAAATAGAGAAACTATCCATTGAAAGCACTCGAACAATCCCTAATTTTAAAATTCAATTAAAAAATTCCGGGTTGTTGTAGACGGACCCTTCCAGATGATACAGTCTCACACGGAAGCTGAGGTCTTTGACCGAGTTCAATGATAATAAAAAACTTTAGTTTAAGAAAATATGCATTACCACTCTTCTTACGTCATCTCTTACTACTTCTAATTATTTTTTACTAATGATTTAGGTCAACAGAGAAACATTTTATCATGTCTATATTCTGACTATTAAATTTTAATTCTATACATCGAATAATGATAACAAAATGTTCATTATTTACTTGTAAAGTATGTATATATATATTTAAGCTTCAATCATATTTCGGATTTTAAGAGAAATTAGTGTTCGTTTTTTAATTGATATTAAATTACACCAACTACGAGCCCGACTGAAAAAATGCAGTTTTTTAAAAGTCAGTAACATTTATTACAATTTTAATGACTATTACTTTTTCCTAATTTTCTTCAAACACTCACCATTATTTTCCTTAAACATTCTCACATATTTTGTGTAATATTATCAAAAGAATTCGGTCTACAATACAAAGAATTTTCAATTTTTACAGAAGTATGCAAGCTCAATTTTGCTAAATTCAGAACATCTTTAAATTTTGTATTACAAAGATAAATCATTTTTCCCTTCAAAATGAACGTATTAAACGTATAACACATGATAGGAAAAGTTAAATTAAATACGTAATTTAATTTGACAATGAAATCGGAAATAAATTAATTGATGATGATTTATTTTATTTTTTTAAATATTTAGATTGGAGTTGAATGAACTACCGTACTATTTGTTACTCTATAGTTCGGTTTCACGCATTCTGTTCTTTTTCATAAACTTTTTCTCCCCACAGGCCTGCTTGATTTTTTTTAATATAAATAAAAGTCTTTCTGTGTACAAAACATTACCTTAATCGGTTTCGGTACTTGTTTAATTTTTTGTTTTTGCTCAAGTCCTCCATTGAGGACCCAGAGTCCTCGAATGTAAAGATTTTTTTGTCGGGCTGTAATAAAATAAATATTGAAGGACCCAGGCTGGAGGGAATGTTATTTACAGGTTGCCTCCTTATTCTGACCATAGAGGGGGATCATGTATTCATTTCTTGGGACCACCGCAAAAATAAAAGTGAACCCTCTAGGCTGGAATCAAACCGACGCCGCTGCAATCACAAGTCAGGCACAGCCAGCGCTCCAACTCGCATGGCTACGAACGGCCCATCCAACAACTTCAGATATCAGGTCCTACCTCATCTTATCTTAAAAAATCCTATCCTAAGAATGCCGTGACACCCAGTTTGGGTACCGTTGCTTTAAGGTATAGGATTCCAAAGTTTTTCTAACCAAAGTTAATTAATGCACGTCTGATTAATCGCTTAACGCTTATATGCATTCGTATAATTAAGCTGTTATCTAGAAGATAACTAAATAAACTTTGTTCTAGGTGACTTGGGGATTTACTATTGGAATAGAGATCATCAATATCTCACCTATATTTAATATTAATTAGGTAATTTTCAATTGATTATTGTTTTAATAAATTACAGTGACTCCTACCAAAATGCAAGTTTAGAATAGTATATTATTATATAGAATATTATTACTATTAACTATTATGTAATAATTAAAGCCTGCTCAAATGCTGGGGTTCACAATATATTATGACAATAAATGGGTTGACCCTGCCATGGCACCTGACATCAGTCAGGTACTCGCTCTGTTGACCTATTCTATATCAGAAGAACGGTTCGTGAGATAAATCGGATTTATTTATTTTCCAAGACGAAAATTTCCTAGTAGGTGGATTTTTTAATATGTTCATTCAATTTTGTTTAGAAATAGTAGCTAGAGCGAAGACGAATAAGGTAAAATATACCATCTCACAGTAAAATAAACAAGAAACCAAACAAATTTCTTTCAGTGGATTCTAATACGAAATTATTTCCAAAAGACGTTAGAATAAAGTTGACCACTCCCTCAGTGTACACAGACTTAATATATCAGGTTTTTCAAAATGACCACCGAATATTTTTAAGTTTATAGCCCCAATAATCCCAAATATATTACAAGTAGCTTGAATATGCAACTTAAAGATTACATTACGCAATTTCTTTTTATATAACAAGATGGGTATAGCGGTATATTTCATGTTTAATTTTAAAAGAAAATGTAATATTACCGAAATAAGGTGTCCAGTGACAGGTGGTATGCAGTACATTTTTGTTTACACCTACAAACCCATTTATAATGAAAATATTTCACTTTTTTTCTTTTCTGTTGAGTTTCTTATATTCATAAGTAAAAAGTTTCCGCTTTTGCTATTTTGTTTCTGTACCCTCCAATCAAAATTACTTTTTTTCGAGAAGATAGTTTTTTTTTTGCATCTAACGAGCATTTTATGTTAAAAAATACACCAAAATTTTACTTATAGTATATAACGTGAACAGTAATTTCCTTGAAAGTAGTTATTGAATTAATCTAGGTCAAAACCTGGAGCTTTATTTTATTCAAGAAAAAAACATTTTCGCTCATTTTTAATTCAATGTTTAATATCTCGAAAACCAGTCCTTCAATAAAATGTAGATATTTTTTTTAATGATTTAAGTAAATTTGCTATTATTCGAGCCCTAATTGAGCTCATTAAGTTGAATATTTTTCGAAATATAGTTTTTCATTGTTCACCAATATGTTTTTCCAGATAACGAGAAGAAAACATTTGAGGGAATATATATCGTCAAATATCACGAAAACTACTATTCTTAGGAAAATAATGATCATAAATTACTTCATGATACATTTCATGAGATTCAAATTGATTCTTAATAATGTTCAATATTTCTCTAGATAAAGTTTTTCCAACACAAATTATTTTTCATTAAGTTGATTGTAATGAATTATCACATTATTTGGTAAAATGTAATTAATGTTAGGTATTTTTATTTCTTCAGAATCAACTTCAAAAGACAAATTAGAAATTAATTAACTAATTAAAATTAGAATTGGGTCTCTTCAGATTCAATTCCATAGTGCATGACTTTGCATAAATAAATTATGTTTTAGATCTCCTTATTTATAATTATATATTAAATTTTTATTAATTAATTTTTTATATAAATGACAACAATATGATTATTGTATTATATTATTATAAAATATACTCAATTAAGGTACCTCATAATGGGGTGACAGCACCGAAACGTTGTTTATGATGTATAAAATAAAGAAATTTAAATTAGGAAGAATACTTGCATTCACTACATCTAATTAAGTTAATAATATTAATAAATAGTGGGCGAATATGATATGTGAAATAAGTTGATAATTATTGTTTTTCCATTACTGTTATGTGAATAGTCAGATTTTACTTTAACTTATATACATATAGGAACAGCCTGCTAAATGGCGACTGCTTTGGGATATTGGGA
>NW_027107439.1:677671-711460 GCF_000696795.3 Halyomorpha halys | reverse complement strand
CTAAACAAGGATTCTTTAAAAATAACGTGTATATATTTTTTTATTGTATTGTACCTATCTGCTGTCAGTAGACCAACCTATGCAAAGAGGTGATATGGTCAGAATCACACTCGACCACCAGATTTACACCCGATTAAGTGTAAATAATATAAAAATTTTTTATTAATTTTTTGTACTGAAAATATAACAGAATATGTATATACAGCAAAACAAATACGTTGGTTGGTTGCCGACAGATTTTACGCTTTAATTTCTAAATAACTAACCAACCAACTAGAGATTGATATATACTAAGTACGCAGACATTAGACGTAGATGGAAGAATGATGCTGAGCCCGGAAATAAATAAATCCTCGGGAAGCTGAACCAAGAAAGGCAAAGGCAACAGATGGCACTGCACTTGAAAAGTTGAAGCTATTATTAGAGCAACAACAAACCATAATAGTAGCCAAACCACTTCCTCATCACACCTTACGTAATCGAAACACTTCAAACTACTCTTGTTGGTTTAGCTCTTCTGCATTTGATCTATGGCGTATTGTTGTTACTTTAATTTCTTACAAGATGAGCCTAAGAGCACAACAAAAGAATCACGCTTATGCAAAAATAAACACATTCGAAGAGACTAAATAATTTTTAATTACTATTATATGCCTTACTTCAACTATTAAATTAAACTCTGTACCGCTACAATCCATGTAGAGTCAGGGGTTCAATACTTCTTTCTTGAACAACGGTTGTGCAAAGAGGTGATTTGTTCATAATAACGTTTAACCGACAGAGTTTTCTTCAATGAAGGGTTCCGTCACTCACTGAGCCACCTTCTTACTTCAACTATTGATTTTAATTTTTTTCTTTTAACAACAACATTTATACTTTCTATATGATTATCTATTATTCATGGTACTAATGGAAAATAATCTTTCTTAATAAGACATAGGTAATAATAACAATAATCTTCTATTTCTAGATTTCTCCTATTTAGAGTAGTAAGTCAGACTACATTATTCAGCGGTATGGACAGGAATTTTAAATAACTCCTGATCTTAACATCCATACTATCGTATTTTTGTTTTATACCGCATTTATATTTTATTTAATTAAAATTCAATAGAATACGTGTTCAGGTAGCTAATCAACTCTAAATATATAGTCGACAATGAACAAAAAATTCATTAATACTTATTACATATATTAAATATACATTATTAACAAAAATAACAGTAATATAAAATAGGATAAAATAAAACATAATTTTAAATACGCAATGTAAAATATTAAATCCATAATACAAATAATAACATTATTAAATAATAAAAATTAATTCTTTATGTAAATTAATAGGTAATATTATGTTACCCATACAATTTCTATATTTTCCTTTAATTCATTCCTTTGTTATGAATATGGTTTTATTTTTATCTTAAGAATCGATTCAATCTGTGCACCTTGAATAAATTAGTCATGATTACTAAAATAAAAATTATATGATGCTTTCGACTGGATTCGAAAAATAAATATATAAGTATAGTTCGTTTTATTTATTTTTTATTAATTAATTTTTTTTTAAACTATATTGATCAGTATGCTGCGTAACTTAATGGATACACATAAGATCCAACCTAAAGTAAACATTTAACGGCAGAGTGGATAAATATACTGAAAACTGAAGCGAGAGGTACTAATAACAAAAAAAGAGAATTTCAAATAAAACAGAAGAAGAGGAAGTAAAAGTTTGAAAGCTGAGCGCAAATAAATACTTTTTTTACACTGAGACGTATACACACCTAATATGTACGCTGTTTGTAGATATATAAAGTAAACTTCCTTATCACTTTCTCGACAATGATTCTTCCTAGGTAATAAAAACATAAAATAGTATTGTTTCCAGTTATTGTTCAGTTATTGTCAGTTCATATTATCATGAAGAAATGATATAGATAACATTTTTTTTATTCGTGGGGATGAGGGAAGTATTATGACGACCGTTACATCGTAAGCTTATTTTTTATGATTATATTTTAGGTTAGATGGTCCACTATTGTTTTTATTTCAAAGCCAAATTTTTTTTTTTTTTATCTTTATTGAAATTTACAACTGTACATAATTATACATGTAGTAAATTTTATGTAAGTTTTAAGGGCGCCATACAGGCGTTTAGAGAAACTACCCTTTAGTCGCACTCTAATGACGTTTTTACATTAACAGGTCTCGTAGCCATCTTCTTTTAAAGCCACTCGGAGTATTGTCAGGAACAGAAGAGGAAGCAAGATTAGAAACTAGTAGGTTTGGGTGGTTAGGAAGTTTATTATGGAAGGAATAATCAGGTTCAGGCCCTATTAGTTACATCGGGAACATTAAGGTCTTTTTGAATGATGTAAAGTAATGAGCATTGAAGATTTTACGAAGGATTCTGGATTGGATCAAAGAGGAATTCGAAGGTAATTCGAGTCCCAAAGCTCAACTCCGTATGTCCAGATTGGCCTTATTACAGTCACATAGATCAGCCTTTTATAATAGATTGGAAGTTTAGATCGTTTGTCTAGTAAGTGCTGTAACAGTCGGAATCGATGTGCAGTGTCCTGTCTTTTCAGCCTTGGGTGAGGATTCCAGGTTAGTCGTTGGTCCAGATGTACTCTAAGGTAGTGGATCTGTTCGACAGGGGTAAGAGCAATATTATTAAAGGATACTGTAAGGTACTCGGTTGGTTTACGAAGAAGGGTAAAGGTGATTTGATCGGATTTGTTAGGATATATTTTAATCCTCCAATTACGACACCATTCTTCGAGAGCTGTATATGGAGATTTTGGGATGCAATTAAAGGATTATTATTAATTACGAGCACACATGTGTCATCGGCATACGCGGTGAGGATAGTGTTAGGATTAGTTCGGATGTATATACGGTGTAGGGGATGGTACTAAGTATATTACCTTAAATAAAACCAGTGGAGTGAGAATATAAGGATGAATAGGAATTAAAATTTTAAACCTTATTTCTATAATTATATAAATTATACCTTCAGGCTTATTATGAATGGATAAAATTGTTATATATATATATATATTACAAACAAAGCACATCGCTTTATTTTTCTATACCCTCAATTTTAATTGCTTTAAAAATTTATTTTCCATTCTGAAATAGCAATAAAAATAATCAAATTCAATTTTTTTTTCAGTACATAAGGGTTGACCAATAAGAAAACTCGTTACCCGCCATCCAGATTTTTTTTACACCCAGTGAAAAAAGCAATTAACGTATTCTTTTCAATTGCTTACAATTTGGGTTTATTGTACAAAAGTTCGCTCTAAATCCAATTCCATCAATAATTTTCCTAAATTTGTTGTATTATTTACGATATTTGACTTTTGTTTTTAGATTAACATAGTTCTGCTGCAGAACGGATAAACGAGTATAATGTTTTGCCACAGTATAAGTTCATTAAAATTTCAAAGGATAAAAAAATACTTGCAAATATCGGTAGGAGACTGTTAAAAACGAAAAGAGCAAGATATAAAATTCAAGATTTCACGTTTAACAGGAATTGAATTATACGATTTTCAAAGCTAGTTCCAGATGAGATATAAACTTGAAAATTGGTAAACCTGTAACTTTAAGTTAACTCTGGTAACCGAGGGTGAGATTCCGAAAAGTAAAGTTTAGTAATTAACCCCTCCAAAAAAAATCAAAGTGGTAGAATCGACTTCAAAAAAGAATAATATTCATTTTGAATGTGCATTGTATCTAATTCAATAAACGATTGCACCTGATTTTATACCAGTTTGTCACAGATTTTGCTAGATTTAGAACTTTGTTTCTATTATTTTTACTAATCTCCTTCCAATTTATCTTAAATAAAGCTAGATTTTTATGTATAGAACAAAATTCGTACCTTTATTTACAGTTCTTGAAACAACAAATTTATTAGAAGTCTTCAAAATTGTTAGCTAAATCGAAGGTAAAAATAAACACAACTTTGGTACTATGGTGTTTTGTATTATCTTCAATTGGCTATAAATTACAAAAAGATAAATTTTTTGGTCTTGTGCAAATTTTCGAAATTTTATTTCCAAATAACTTCAAAATGGAATTTTCTAGTAGAAACTTATACATTCATAATGACAGAACATTGAATTATGCTTCAAATAATACTTAACATAGAATTTCCTTAGAGAATTACGTATGTTAAAATTCTCTTAATAATCTAAGGGACATAATATGAATCCTATATCTCTCTAACGTATCGATATGTTCATAAGATATATATTCTGTTAAGCTATAATTGATTTTATTATTATTAATTTGATAATTAATTAACTATATGTAATTATACAATAATAATTTAAATAGTATTTTATATTTAGATTTGTTTTATTAATAGTTTGCATAATTACATACATTATAATAGTAATTCATGAGAATACAAAAATATTGTAATAATTTTTCTTTTTTTTTTTCTTTTCAGGTAAGTGCTCGTTCAATGCCCAGGAGTATCTTAATAAATATTGTAAGTACAAGTAATTTGTTTTTATTAGTTAGAATAAATATTGTAGATTTTTAGTTTTAAAAGCGACTCG
The DNA here is from genome assembly GCF_000696795.3 of Halyomorpha halys. Lineage (NCBI taxonomy): Eukaryota > Metazoa > Arthropoda > Insecta > Hemiptera > Pentatomidae > Halyomorpha > Halyomorpha halys. The sequence goes on along the minus strand of NW_027107439.1, from coordinate 706,880 downwards.
TAATAGTAGGTTCGAATATCGTCATAACTGGTTTACAAAAGATAAATGTGATTTTAGTAGACGTATTAGAAAGCTTAACGAGAACTTAAACGACTAAAATAGATCCGAGATCGTTTAACTACTGTTGATAGAAGTTAATCGCAAGCCAACTATCCGTGTGTAAACAAGTAATCAGAAAGAGATTATCTCATGTCTAGTCCTCCATGACAAGGAGATACGTTACTACCATTGAGATTGAGCAAATATCTTTTTGATGAATCCAGAGTAATAATTTCCAATTTTCTTGGGTCATAAACGTTAAGTGATTGACAGTTTTTAATGATTTGCTCTGCACAAAATATTTTATAAAGCACAAAGAAAATTTATAAAAGTACAGATTTCACCTTGCAAGTATTTTTCGGTTTTTGCGATCAATTTTAAAATTAATTTAATATTTAAAGAATACCTTTTCAGAGAGGTACATCATAAACTAGAAAAAAAAACTGAATTATTTACTTGACACCACCCTCAGGGAGCTTTTTTTTAATGATAAAATATTCTTTATATGCATAACATCATCCGCAAAATTAATGACAATTATATTAGAATATATATTGATGGCCAACCTCACCAATATAAGCGCTAATTCTTTAATTTCCAACACAAAAATATTTAAGATTTGTATTTAAGTCTCCTTTTAATCCTCCTATATTAATTTTCTTCTTGTTTCTTTATATCTCTTACATTGTACATACATTTTTGTAATCATTTTTGCAGATATAGTAGATAGTTTCCAACAAAAATGTGAAGCTTTTTCTATACTATTTCTAGTTATATAATGATATCATTTTTTCATAAGTCGTAAGTTAATAATCGGTATAAGTTGTACTATTCTCTTGATAATAAACGTTTACAGAATGAAAAATAAAATAATATAAAAAATTATACCAAGGAAGGTCAGCCATTTCTGAAAATAGACATTAAACTAACAAAATGGAAGACTAACAGTAGGTTTTTTGGTATACCATTTTACATCTTTCTGTAAATAAAGCAATCCTCCCATCTACGCTTTAGTTCAGTGTTTATTAACATTTTAGGGATCTGCTCGTTAATAAGCCCTACAAACTTACACGTCCATCTAATTCGCCACGATGCTGTAACTTGAATTATATTAACCCAGCGTAGTTCCCTCAATTCGACGTTGTGTAGCCTTCTAAATTCTTTAAGTTAACTCATGCTTTTTCGATCTGAATATTTTACGCAATACTTTATGTTTTCAAAAATCTAAAGGCGCTGTTCTTTCCTTTGTTTTTGAGGCCATGTTTCGCAACCGTAAAGAACAGTAAGAAGGATAATAGTTGAGTAAATTCTAGCTTTTAATTTTCTTGACAAGATGCACTGGATAATTAGTTTCGAAATCAATAAATTAGTATTATTTAGTAGTAGTATTCAAAAATTAGCACAATGAAAATAACAAGCATAATTATCTTTGTATCTCGCCTTTAACATCACTTTTATTTCCTCATCAATTTCGTTTTTTTTTTAAATACCGTACAACCTAAATACTTAAAGAGGTAGAGAACCGTTCAATTGCCCGTTCATCTAATTTTATATTTTTTTAAATAAATTCAATTTTTATATCGCTAACTCTTTCTAGTTTTAGTTTTGTCTTATTCAGACACTTTTAAACAAATTATTGAATCAAAGATTGCTTCTGAAACGTTTTGTAACAAACATTAAAAGAAAATAACCAACGTAAAAAAATTAATTATAATAAATTTTTATTGTATATATATTTTTTTCAATCTCTTGAGAATGTGATTTATTATTTAAATAAATCAATAGGCATCCATGTTAATTCTCAACACCCCAACGAGTTTATTACATCAACAGTCCAACGTTTCGGCCAGTACGACAATCCTTAAGGACAATCTTAAATATAAATGTACACCTTACACCCAATAATTAAAAAACTTTTGCAGGTTATTCAGCCCAGGTCATTAATAACAATTAAAATCACCCTATTTTATCAAAATTTCATTAATTTTTAATTTTATATAAACTTTACACTATCAACAAACTATTGAGACTTAACATGGATACCAATTGATTTTTTAAACAATAAATTTTTATATTTTCCAAATTACACTCATGGGATACTTCCCACATATTTTTTTCGAAAATTTTCTATTTCCTCCGGAATAAATTCAGCTGTCGCGCCTAGTATATCATAGAGCCAATTAAACAGAATATTAATAATTTAAAAAAGAATACTCATTCTTTTACAGCACTAAAAAGTGAAAATGTCATTTCGTAGTTTGAAAAATGGGTTGAATGATCGTCATGTCCTCAACCAAGGGCAATTTCCATAAAAGGCTAAAAGAAAAGGTAATTGAAATGGCTTTGAGAATTTCACCATAATAAGTTCCTCTGTTCCTAAAGAACATTTCAGCTTCCTGATTCGGAGAAGTGTAGCTTCCTAGCTTTACCGTGGAGAAAAAATTAATGTGGCCATCTTTACGACTTCCTCAATTGCGCATTAATGTTATAGACTTTTGCAAGAAATACAATAATAGATTAATAATCTAATATCTTATAATTTTTAAAGGATACTTTGTAACCATAAATATTGCTAAATACAAGAGCAGAAGAATTAGATCTTTAAAAAAAAGTTTTAATATTTAAAAAACTTTTAAAACCTTTATTAGAAGGGTGAAGTTTGGCGTTAACTTACAACCGAATAAAAAAATATTTTGATTGTTTCCTTTTGGAATAAAATGCACAACATACTATATTCCAATAAAATAAAGACTAAAAAGTAATCTTATCAAAAAATATGAGGTCACAAAGTTGAAATTCCTGATCAGTGTAAATAAAATAAATCAACAATTTCAGAAACTTTCTAAGACTTACGAGAACTCTTTCTGGTCCCCATTTGACTGAAATATATTCTGTCTTATAATTTCGACTTGCGCTCGATTAAAAATAGAACGGACAAGCAAGAATTTCATTAAGTCATTAGGTATGTATTCTGAATTTAAATATTAGGTAATTTACTCTTCTTTAATTTAGTGTAAACTTAGTATTAGAAATTATTAAAATAATACATGGTTTTCAAAATGATAATTTTTTTTTTTAGGTTTTTACTATTTTAAATAATTTCAGAAAAACATTAAGGGTCGTAATCATCATCTTAAGGAGCGGGATAACTCAGTGTGTAGGGTGCAGATTCACAATCTCCCGGGTTATAATTCGGCTATAGTAGACAATTATTTATTCTGTTGCTTTAGCCTTCAGTGAAGCCTATGAGTTCGGGTGTCCTCCTGCGGCATACCCTACCTCTATAAAGTCGGTATCCTTAATTGAGGGGAAAAAAGATGAGTGAGTGTGATCGTGAACGAGTCACCTCTTGGCACAACCGTAGTTCAAAAAAGGTACTTCCTTACGAAGTACTGAACCTCTGACCCTTCTTGGGTCGTGACGATAAATATTTATTTTTTCTTCTCTTTCTGTTCCCTTTCCCTTCTGTTCCTCAGTAGAAGGGCTCCCTGTAAAAAGGTTACAACTGTAAAATATAACTAAACAATTTTCCAGCCTTAAACCTTCTTCCTAACTTAATCAAGTAGGTTCCATCAATGAAAATACGAAGATTGATCGTTCCTCAAAACTGAAAATATGTTGGTTAAATATATGAAGAAAGATAATTTTTTTTCTTACGCCTAAAAAAAAAAGATAAAAAATGCAAGTTGTAATATTTTTCCATAGAACCATTCATTTGACAGGAAAACACAAAAGTTTGAGGAATTCAAACTTGCTTTGTTCAGATTGATGTAGCTATTTAAAAAAAAAAGAATCGTTTTCATGCTAAGAGAAAAAAATGACAAAATATTATTTTATGAGGCCTTTTTCATTTTATAGTTTCAAAACCATTTTGAAATCACAATGTGAAAATTTATCATCGGCTCCCAAACATAAATGAGAACATTTGTAATAATTCTAAACTTTTCTCGGAATAGTACCACAGGTCCGGACTATAAGTCGATGTGAAAATTGGGGTTTTGAAAAAAAATTAAAATAAAAACTAGGACATACTATGTACATTTGTATTTTCTAACAAGGTAATGCGATAAGTAACGGAATAAATAATTAATGAGGCAACGACTTATCGCTACTACAAGGCTGGACTGTTGAGAAGTATATAATGGTTATCTATATCTATATACGGATCCAACACCGTCCTTATTGGACCACGCGGGTCAAGGATCGTGTCGTCCGATGGAAGGAATGCCTCGCGAGTTCGCACCAAGAACATTCCTCCGGCATTCCAGGAAGTCTAGGGTCCTTGTAAGCGAAGAAAATTTACTTTTATTAATTACACTACAAAAGATATACTCTTAAGCTAGATAGGAAGATCAATCCCGAGGTGAGGATAAAGTGCGTCGATTTGGAGACCTTCAAATAAGCAGATATACTTGGTTCCTAATGTAAAGTCATTACTTCTCAGCGTCTTTTTCTTGCAAGTTTCTTTTGCTCCTGTCCCCTGTCTCCTCCAAGGATCTTCCCGACCAGGAGATCCGGTAAATGTTTTGCCAAAGAAATCTTATGAATGATCAGGCTATTCCTGTTGCCTACTGCTCTGCGAAATTTCCGCTTAGGAATAATATTTCAGCCGATTTATTACCGAACAAGTTAATTTTTAGGCTTAATGTATATTTCCACATTATTTGGAATTCGTCAGGCGACACTTAGCACGTAAGTTATAACCGCACGAACAAAACAGGAAATAGGATGTAAGAGACTTATTTTTAACATCATACAAGTATCACTTCCGTGTTAAACTCCATTCCTACAGTTGCAAGGAGCTTCGCATTAATAATATTATTTATAGTAATATTTTCTTAAAGTGAACCGAAGTGAAATATTCCGTTATATATTTCAGTAGGAAGAAGGAAAACTGGAGCCATCCGGTATTGCTCTCCTGCGAATGAAGTTAAAAATGCTGCGGGTTTACAATGGACGTGTGGAGAAGTAGTTTTATGATTTTCGCAAATATAAATTAAAATTCGATTTATCATTATTCAGAAAACCTCCTCTGAATGACTTCAATTTAATTATCTTCAAGCTAAGGTCTTGGTCTTAGTTGGCTAAGTAGAGAAGGAAGTGACCAACCACCCGCAATTGTTATAGAATCTAAAAGAGAGAACCCAGCTCTGAGGCCATTCCCAAAATAGTTACCATTTCTACTTCCAATTAGTTGATTATTACTGACAAAGGAGTAGAAGACCTAAGGGAACTCAATCCAGTAAAATACCGAACAGAAGAACAATCCAGAACCATCATTTATCATGCACCAGATACTTCAAATCAACATATTAAGAAGAAATAGATCCCCTAAATCAAAATTAAATATTACACTATTTAACAATAATATATATACCAACAGTAAAAATAATATAACATTTTGACTTTCTATAAAGGATCGAACAATGTACCATTTAAAGCTATTGCAATGGCTTAAATATAATTTTATTCATTTATACAGTCCAGTAAACTAATCTTCAGAACCAGTCTTATAAATATTAATTTTTTGCATACTTTGGTTTCACCCCAGACTGCAGGGGACTGCAGTGTACAATCGTTATTTAAAATTTAAAAAAAAAATGTATTTTGAAAAACTGTATCGGGGATATTATTGAACGTAAGGGCTCTACTGGAATTTAGAATATTTAATCAACTTTAATTGATTGTCTAATGCTCCTTATTTTGTTACTAATAAAACCATCCATAAAGACCTAAATGTTCCTTATGTAACCGATCTAGCCCGAACCCGATATCATTCCTTCCATTATAAACTTCCTAACCACTCAAACCCACCAGTTTCTAACCTTGCTTCCTGTTCCATTCCTGCCAATCCTCCGAGGCGCCTGAAAAGAAGATGGCCTCGTGACCTTATATTGTAAACTGTTTTTAAAGTTCTACTACTGGGTAGTTTCTCTATATCCTGTATCATATCATTATGTCATTATGATCAAATTTACTTGTTGTATTTTTTTATACAGTTGTAAATATGAATAAATAAATAAATTTAAAAAAATGATAGTCTATTAAAATTTTTAGTGTTTTAGGTAAAATGACAGAAACTTTTAAGTTATTACATTCTTATATCTTTTTTTTTTTTTTTGATAGGAAGAATGAGATCAAAAGTTTAGGCAGTACAAAATCAACCAGTGATAACGTTTACAAAGCAATCTATAAAGAACCTCGGGTATATCTTAAATAGTTTCATGATTATGGAATTATATGGCATCAAGTTCCGTTAACGACGAGAACGTATATAAGCCTACGTCAACGGATCTAACTGTGCATAGACAGTTTAGAGTACTGATCATACTAAGACACTAAGACTAAAATACTAAGACTACTCATACTAAGATACTAAGACTACTCCTAATTTGAATATCCTAAAGTTTTTTTTAGTGTAAAGGAATGTTAAAATACACTATATATTCGAAAATATAAAGCCGAACTGATAAAGAAAATTAACAGAAAAAAATCATTATAACGCATTAGAACTCAACAACTAATATCTACAGAGGAAATAACAAATCCTAATACTAACACTAATTAGGTTGTGATACTATACGTAATTAATTTTGAAAAAAAATGAAGATGTAATCAAAGGTAGAAGAGAAGGGAAGAAGATGACCTCGGACAAGAATGTTTAGAATATTACATGAGGCCTTCAAATCGAACAGAAAGAGATAAAAAAAAAATGGAATGTGAGATCCAAATACCAAAAAACGCAAAAATATTTATATCTTTTAAAACTGGCGTTTATTACCTTTTCAGGACATTTTAGATGTGTAATTAAATGATATATATATATTTGGAGTCATTTTATGTTTTAATCAAGATTTTAAAAGTACAAATATCATAACTCTAAAACAGATGTTTCCAGTCGATGGTCCGCGGGTGGTTTCGACAACACATGTTTCGTGAGGACTAATTGTTAGAGCTAAGTATTAGTTAAATGTTTTTAACAAATAAATAAGTCCCTCGAAATGTTAAATTTCTTAGGGATATCCCCTTGGTACCGAATCAGGAGTTGAGTACACATGGTTCAATTTCAGGCCTAATGGTACGCAAACTCCTTCGGATTGGGAACAGCAGCTCTAAAATGATAGTCTATATATTTTTATAATCATCAGTTATTTTAGATTTATTATCATTAACACTACAAAAAGCATCAGGATTTTGACAAAATTCTTTTACGAAATCCTATTTTGAATTTTATCAAATATTTTTTAATAATCAGGTAAAGCAGGACTCTTGAACTTCGGATTGGGTGAAATTCTATGTTCTACAGGTATCAGCACCAAAAAAGTGGAGCCTTTGATTTCTCGATTTCTCTCGTCTCGTGGAAATTTTTTTTTTTTTAATTACCAACAGGATGTCTGTGACCATATCACTCATCGACTGATTTTATCATTTACGCCAAGTTAAATTCGAAGAAACGATATCTACCATTTCTTTTTTTTAATACTCTGCTAGAGCCTTTGAACAGATTCGCAACTTAGGACTTCATCTTGACAAGAGACTTACTTGAAATTCCCATACTAGACTAAAACGACAAGAAACTGCTCGTATATTCCAATTACTTGACAAACGTTCTAAACTTCCCATTTACTACAAAAAAAATTCTCATACACTATGATTATCAGACCAATTGGACATATGGAATTGAGCTTTGGGGCTCCACCTAACCATCAAATTTCCTTCCGTATCGAATCCTTACAATTCAAGATCCTTCGTAAAATTGATGCTCCCTCACAAACAAACCCATCCATAAGAACCTCAAAATCCAATTTGTTGCAGATTTGGCCCGAAATAGATATGCATTCCAAAATCATTACCCACCCGAAACCATTAGTTCTTAACCTCTCACCCTTAACAATTCCTGATAATCCTCCGAGGCGTCTGAAAAGAAGATAATTTAAAGCAATGGTTGGGATTGCAAGTGCCACCATTGGGTGGTTTCTTTCCGAGATTATCATGTGTTTAGAAACATTTATAACATTTTAATTTTTTTTATACAGTTGAAAATTAGAATAAATAAATAAAACAAATTATGTGAGTTAAGCTAATGTATTGGTTTATACTTGTGTGTGTCCACACACAGGTAGAGGTATATAAAGTAATTTTATGATTCCTTAAGAAGTGTTTTACTTTCTAATATTATTCTCATTATACAAATTTATTAATTCGACAAAAGCTTCCCTAAAAAGGGTTTTATAATTAAAAGATCGAGAAGTGCTTAAAAATTGGGAGTAGCAGTTGGTTAAACCAAATAAATTTTTTATAAATAAACTATTTTGGGTATAGATCTAATCCCCCAAAACAAGCTCATTAACTGTGGTCTCTACAAATTGTATAAAGCAATGAGCACATTTAACGCAAAATTAGATAGGTTTGAAATTGAAATACATATATCTATCAGGACACTTGAGATAGACAAGTAAAGTGATAATAGTGACATTTACGTAAAAACAGCGTTAAGAGAATTTTAAAACCAACATATATAGATTACTATCTCATAAAAAATCCTTGCGGAATCCGACACGTCACTTTTTTTTCTTACTAACCAGAAACGAAACCACACCTCATTACGAAAACTTTTCGGGCGCGACAGCCGACCTACACATACACACTTGAAATATTTCTAATCTGAAAGTTTTCAAAATATTTTCACAATAGCTATTTCATCAGCCAAATTAATGATGATAGGCGACCCGAAGGCTGCTAGGCGGGTTAATCTAAGACCAACCATATTGATAATATCTCAAATTTGCTAATTAGGTAAAGGCAATACTTGAAGTAATAAACCTAATTAATACTTTTATTGAAAAGATAATTAGCAGTTAATAGGACCATTTAATTATTTTATAACGATTGCTAAAGGATTCTCTTGTATGTCAAGGGCTGACCAATTAACAAAGATTCTGTATTTCAAATAAAATACATTTTATCCGATAAATTTATATTAACAAATATATTCTACATTAGAGGGTATAGTTTGGTACCACTCATTTAGTTTTCATGACATTTCTGCCAGCTGAGCTGTATTTATAAAAACAAAACAAAGAAATTGTCGCTTATTTCATCAAATAACTACTATTTTTTTTTAAATGATAATTTTTTTTTTCATTTTTCTAGAATCTTGAATTTCTGATTAGTAGTAGTTATGCCGACAACTATTTAGTTGTTGTTAAATGGTAAATTATTATTATTGCAGAATAAATACTACTCTAAAGCAAGATTACATTCCAAACCTATTCAGAAAAATCCTAAGGACCTATTTCAAGTTGTTATATATATTTTTTAAAACTTTATTCTTCCATATATAACCACTCGGTTTTAAATATCTTTTTTTTTCTTTTTCTATTTGTTCACCAAGCCTTGAATAGTTTTTGAAATGAATCTTTTTTACCAACGTTCTTTCAATTTTAATTCAAGAAAACAAAATTTTATAAGGGAGTAAATTGATTTCGTGTTGAGAGGGTACGAAATAATAGTGGCGGGAGGCAACGCTTGATGAATTCTTCATTTAGATTGAAATATCTAGAAATCAAAAAATTGAAGCTGCATACTGTAAGTGATAGAAATATCCAGTATTTTACTCTCTTTGTAATACACTACCATTCAAAATTGTATTTTGACGCTAAACTGAAAGAGACATAAAAGGCGGAAATATAGCACCAGAAATGGAATGCTCGTGTGTTTTTTAGCATTTGTATTTAAATATAGCAAAAAATAAAAATTAAGGTTGCATATTGTAAATGAAGGAAATGTTCAATATTTCACCCTCTTTGTAACAAGCTATAATTCAAAACTGCATCTTGACGTTACATCAAAATAGGGAGCCGAACAACAATTATATATATATACTCTAACTTCAATAATAAATAGTATAATTAAATAAAACATAATTTAATAATTGTAATTAAATAATAAATAGAAAAGTTTTGTATTTTTAAAAATAAATATTGTTAATAAAACTTTAAATTTTCATTTCAATAATTTTCACTTTTATCGGCTAGCCCCAAGACTAATATTAATATTTATTTATTAATAAATATTTATTTACTTTAATCCTTAAGAATACGCTTCAACTCTCAGACTGCTGGCGCAATCAATCATTTAATTATTTACTAATTTTGTTATCATTAATTACACATATATGACAATTTATGAATTTAATTTTTTAAGGGACCCCGAGAGCAGTAATGTGACCTGATATAACCTAAACCAGGAATGGCCGCGGAAACTTTTTTACGTACTTCAGATTAGCGAGTTTTCAATAAACTATCGAATATTTTTTTTTAATATTTCATAATTAATCATAAATATGTACGAAATTGTTGGAAAAAAGTAATTTTTTTATATCTTATCATTTTCCTGCATCAACCATTATTATTATTGTAGTGCATTGTCTGCTTGAGATTGCTGAGCTTTCAATCAAGTATTATACAATTTTTTTTTAAACATCCAATAATTACTGGCTAATAAAATCGAATTCTTTCTACATTGGATTACTTAAAAACCTAAAATAGAGCAATGTAAATTAATTTTTATATTGTAACATTTCATGATTTTTCTTTTAATTAATCAATACCTATTGTTTTATTTTTTCGAGTTTTTATAGGAAAAAATATTGAATGATAAGTGTTGGTAACACAATTTTTATTTTCAATTTTATGCTGAGAAAATTTCATAATTAGTAGATTATATACTCAGTATTTGTAATTATACGTTATTATTTTTTTTTAATATTATTAAATATATTCAACATATTGTGCCCTCTCACAAGTAGTTTAAGAGGGCAACTGCTCCAGAAAGTATAGAATACGGTTAAAAGCTCGCTTCCTATGAAAACAAGGTTTATATCCTGGGATCAATCAGAAGGTAGTAAAACATTTTCTACAAAATATACCGTGAGGTCGATCATTATAATCATATGAATCTGCAGGCACTTGTTAATAAGTTACATATAAATAAGTAATACCTAAAAAAAATACAAACAGATATAAAGATGCAACTAAAAAAAAAAAAAGAAATACTCGTAAAAGATAGGTCGCTTAGAACTAAAGTTTCATCTAAAATATTTTTTTTAGCTCAGTAAAATTTAACATTGTTCAAGATACGTTTCAGATAGTATTTAAAAAAACAAAAAAGAAACAATTTACTGAAAAGAAAAGATACCCCAGAATCCCCCGTCCAGCTCAAGAAAATGACTCCTCGGTACTTAGGTGCGTGTACACCAAGCAAAGTACAATGTAAATGCCCGTGGGTATAAAAAGTGTATTAAAATATATACAATGCATCAAGTATACCAAAATATATAAGTCTAGCATTAAGTTTAGCCTAAGAAGATGGTCACGAGACCAGCTAATGTAAAATGTCATTAGAGTGCTACCAATGGGTAGTTGCTCTACACTCCTGTAACACTCCAAAGACCATATTTACTAAATGTATTACATACATACAGTTGTCAATTTTAATAAAATTATTAAAAAAAAAAAAGTTTAGCCTAATTTACTTTGAAGATAACTCTATAACTATATTGAACTATATTGAGTACTACATTCACTACTGCCACGATTAAAAAGTTTTGTGGGGTGTGTGAGCCAGCAACTCATGACCCTTGAATCCGTCTGATTCATTACTTTTTTTTTCTACTAGTTTCCTGTTGTAATTTGTCCTCCATAAGCCTGGAGTAGGCACCACAGGAAAGACTATCTTTGATTAGGCAGTAGGAAGCTCTTTTAAGGGCTAGGCCAAACAAGGTTTAATCACCCGATCGCTTCCTGCGGCAGGAGGTCATGAGAACTCTTCAAGCTAGACTCCTAATCACTTGTATTTTTCTAATAATTAAATTGATACGAATCGACTTCGCATGTCGCAAGTATGTGAAAAATAACATTGCTTATATGGTAAAACAGGTTAAACCTATTATGATTGCTTTAAAAGCAAAATAAGAAAAAATATTGTGCGATGTTAGCAAAAGAAAAGTGAAAAAAAAAACTTAGCGTTACGAGGTGTATGAAAGGAGTTGTGCAAGGAACAATACCTTTAAAGCTATGTTTTTTAAGCTTTATAATCCTCGAACTACTTTCGAATATGCACTAAAGAAATTCATGAAAAAAAATGCACCAGTTAGCTTTCGTTGTGAGGCGTTGAGGTTCCCCGTGACCTAAGAGTTATATTGGGTTACGTATCAAAGCTACGAGACGCAGCGATCTCCGGGGATGTGATGCTAATTGTTTTACCTCCTCATCTTATGTAATGGAGTGTCGTGAGCGGGCTCTCTCTCTCTCAGTGGATCCACTGTCGGCTGCTTGGAAGCGCTTTGATGTCATCAACACTTTACAAGAGTTTGTACTCTTGGATGCAAGAGTTTTCAGTTGTCAAACAATACATTATTGTTGTACATACATCACTCATTAAATACAACAGTGATTATGCCCTACAAATAACACCCAATATCATTTTAAAAATAAAAATATAAATTAAATATAAGAATAAATGAAAGTAAGATACGCGATGGTAATAATAATACAGACGGAAAATTTTAAACGCAATAAATATGAATAAAAAAGAGTAAAAGTAAAAACGTCATCAACAGATAAAAATTAAACTAAACAATTCTAGAACTTTAACCCTTAAGGATACGCTTCAACTCTCAGATTGCTGGCGCAATCATTCATTTAATTTTTTACTAATTTTGTTATCATTAATTACACATATATGACAATTTATGAATTTCATTTTTTAAGAGACCAATGTAGCCCAAGAGTCCGACAAGAGTGCCCGAGAACAGTAATGTGATCTGATATAACCTAAACCAGGAATGGCCGCGGAAACTTTTTTACGTACTTCAGATTAGCGAGTTTTCAATAAACTATCGAATATTTTTTTTTAATATTTGATAATTAATCATAAATATTTTTTATGAAATATTTCATAAAACAAGAGTTTTCAGTTGTCAAACAATACATTATTGTTGTACATATATCACTGATAATTGTAAATACAACAGTGATTATGCCCTACAAATAACACCCAACATCATTTTAAAAATAAAAATATAAATTAAATATAAGAATAAATGAAAGTAAGATACGCAATGGTAATAATAATACAGACGGAAAATTTTAAACGCAATAAATATGAATAAAAAATAGTAAAAGTAAAAACGTCATCAACAGATAAAAATTAAACTATACAATTCTAGAAAATAAAAAATAAATCGAGAAATTGTAATTAAATCTGAACAATTACAACCCATGAAGGGTCTAAGGTAGCAGTACTTTGAAGGAAGTATTGTTTACTAGACCAACGGTCATGCAAGAAGATGGTTAGGTTAGAATGACACTTGAAAGCCAGATTTTTACTCAATAATTGAGGCTGGGTGAACCCACAGGGCTGACTCACGTCTATAGTGAAACAGAAAATGATTGTCTGCTACACCCAGATTCGAACCCGGGCCCTTGTAGTTAGTAGCACAGTATCTTACCATCTAGCTACTCACTCCCAAATAAGTAATAAATAATAATAATATTAATTATTAATATAAAAAAATCATTTACAAAAATGTTAAAAAATTAAAAAATATTACCGATAAGAAGACTAATTATAATAAATCTTCTTAAAAAATAAACTATAAAAATAATGCAAGAAAAATGTACTATTAATACAATGTAAACAATGATTACGTTTTTCTTTTCTTTTTTTTTTTACGTCAGAACAGTCAAAAATAATTTCCTATTATTAGTTGCGTAATAATATGATTTGTAATATAAGGGTCCTTTAGCTTACCTAGAAAACATCTATAGATAGCCTAAAGTACTATTTGAAAAATGTTTCTTATTCCAACATTGTAAAACTAACTAAAGTTGGAAAAATAGGATAGATTACTATGAATACAGAATCCTTAAAATAGAAATTGATTTGGATCCGCCACTCGCATACTCCGCGCTTTTTTTATCTTACGAGTTAATAAAAAGTATTTGTCGATGGAGGGCGAAGTTACCATCTCTCAAGGAGATCATAAGATTTAAAGGGAACAAAAACAATTAAAAAGAATCTTCTCTTCCCGTCCCACCCTTAATATCCCATGATTGAAGGTTTCCTTATGGGTAAGAAGGTATGTTAATGAAACATTTTCCATTAGCGTATAGACCAGATTAAGAACAAAAAAATTACTTATGTCGAACAACATTGTAAAACTTCTCCGCCACTTTGCCCTTATCTTAGAATGATAAATCCTGTATATATATATATATAACCTTAACCGTATAACTTTAAATAAAAGATGGTCCATCTCTGTTAGTGTGTTTAAATTTTGTGTTCCCACCTCTGTTGTTTTTTTAGTTTTTTTTTTATTTATTTATTTTTTGTTTATATACGTATCCTGTACTTTTTTAACTGTATATTTTAAGTAATTTTTAATTTTTATTCTTACGATTGTATCATTGTTTATTCAGGTTTATTTTATATTAATATTATCTTAATTCCTTCCTTCCTTCCTTTTATTTATATTTAATTGTCTTATCACTTAATTTTTACATAATATGTATCCTACCTTAATTTACCTTATTGTTGTAATGTTCTTAGTTGTTTTTTGTATCTTTTTAGCGCTGCAAAGTTGTAAACGTCGGACATTAAATAGTTAAAAACTATTTGTTCTTTTTGACCGCAACCCTGACCAGCTTCTTATAGATAAATCATTTTTTATATCACCTTAAAACATTTACTTATAAATGGTTGATATACGACAACGTTATAATCTCGAGGAGGGATCTTAAAACCCAAAATAATTAGATGAAAATTCATCCCGTTTCCATCTCGCCCGCTTCTTATATCTCATGACAAGAGCAAGATTTATATTACTATTAATTGAAAACATTTACTAATATAGAGTATAACAGTCTTCTCAAAATATTATTAATATTGTAAAATTACTAAAATAAGGAATCGCCTTTGAGAGTTTGATATTCAATCTGTTTATACTAAAAATTGCAATAAAATAAATGAATAAAAAAAATAAAATACTCCTTGACTCGTTTAATAAAGCGGGTTAAATGTTAATACTGTTTTTTTCTTTCAATAATAAGCTGATTATTAACCACGTTGATAATAAGTCATTTAACTTTTTGATATGACGAATTGTAAAAAAAAATCATTCTTTTTAATATAGTTTAATTTTTTCTAACTTGTTTAAATACGCCAGTAAATTACAAAGATAAAATGTACTGTTCGGTGAATACCTTGGGGTCTTTGAGAAATCTCTTGCAGGTTTATTTATGTAATATTAGATAGTTACCTCTTTTTTCAATTAAAAAACAGAACATCTTTCTGAGCTGATCATTATTAAAAGAGGAAATTAATTGTTTCATACAAATTAATGAGTGATCTCAGATTTATAGCATAAATAAAAGTCCTCATAAACCCTTTAATTAATTTTAAATTAGCCAATAAATAGCCAGCTGTTGGCAATAGCTTCATTAGCACATAACGATGAGGCACCGCATTGCACAACAAAAGGGCCATGGATTAAGCTTTACTCTGAGAAAGTATTTAATATTCTTTTCGCCACTAAATGGCCACGCCAACTCTTTCCATCGAATGCCAAGCGACGAAAATCGCACCTGTTGCCAAAGTCCTCATGCAAATCCTGTCGTACGTGGCAAATACATGGGATGAGAACTTTTTATTTAGTAATATGATACTTCAATGCAATGCCTAATTAGATTTTGCAGTACATAGGTAATGGTAATCAAAATAAAAATTATTCCAAGAGTAATTTTGTCTATGAAGGTTTTGAACTTTCTTTCTTAAAAAATAATATTCGCCTAGTTCATTTTTGTTGTTGAACTTTCAAAATTTATTTTCAAAACATTTAATTAATTTGTTTCACCATGTGACCATCACATTTTATATATTTTTTTAAAATATATCAAATTGCCTTAAGGTAAAAAATTAAGAACTGAAAACACAATGGTCCCATAATCAATATATTTTTGTTTAGGGCGTTTCGGGGATAACAAATAAATAGAAATACTTTTACCTTTTTAATTTCTGATGTTTAGGCTTCCAAGTAACTTTTAACGTATTCTAGATCTTCCGGTAGTTTCGTCATCTCTTCTAACGTACTTTTTAAATCAAAATCTTTATTTTTATCATTTAATTGGTAGCACTCTAATGACATTTTACATTAGCTGGTCTCTTGGCCACCTTCTTTTCAGGCGCCTCGGGGGATTGTCAGGAATGGAAGAGGATGGAAGGTTAGAAACTAGGGGGTTTGAGTGGTTAGGGAGTTTATAATGGAAGGAGGCTACATATGGAACATTAAGGTCTTTATGTATGATTTTATTTATGACAAAGGAAGGAGCATTGCGGATTTTACGAAGGATTTTAGATTGCAAGGATTGAATATGAGAGAAATTCGAAGGTTTAGTGGAGCCCCAAAGCTCAACTCAATATGTCCAGATTGGCCTTATTACAGTCATGTAGATCAATCTTTTGTAATGTGTTGGAAGTTTAGACCGTTTGTCTAGTAAGTGCTGTAATAGTCGAAATCGACGTGCAGTTTCCTGTCTTATTCCATAACTTTAATTTTTAAATTATAATATTCATATTTCGATGCTTCTTTGGATTATATAACTTCATATTTTTATTCTCTTAATTATGCTATTTTATTTACACATTTAATTACCTAATTTTATATCCCATTTCTTTCATTACTTTTTTTTTTATCAATTTTCATTCTGTACAATTATTTACTTTAATCATTCTATATAACCTTTTATTCATTGCTTGTTATCTTGTTTCTGTTCTTAGCCCTGATGAAGGCTAGGAACTCTGGCTGAAACGTTTGCACCAATAAATTAGTTTTTTAACTTATTTGTGTTATTCTCTGACCGCACCCCAACCATCTTCTCCTCATAAATACTTTATTTTTCAGTTACATCTAACTATTAGTAACTTGATATATTAAAGAATGGTAGTTACAAAATAGCATGGAGATAAAAGGAAGTAATTGCAAACAATCTAATTAAAATAAAGGACACCATCTAAAAAATGGACATACAATATCTATCAACTAAATTGCTCCTGCGGAAATATTTACATTGGTGAATCGTAAAAACGTATATAACAACAAAAAAGCACCATTATATAGAATAGAAACCAGACAGCCTTTATTACTGAGCTAAATAGTTGTATACAATTGTAGATATGCTTAATAAAAAAAGTAAATCATAAAATTTGAAGATACAGTATCCCAAAAAAAGTCTTAGAATAAAAGATTTATGGATTTGTAACAATCACGTTTTAGGTCTTTAATATTTCACGTCAAACATTTAATATTTTACGTCCTTTTTCCCGCATTAACCAGCCTGATTAAACTATTTTCATCTTGAAATATTAATTTAGATTTTATTATAGAAAGCTTTGTTAATCCTGCTTGCATATGATATATTAGGGCTCCAGGTGGTATCTTTCCAATCATGGGATAATGCTTGGACAGCTTGGAGCAACATTACTAACTCCTTATGATTTTACTCTCCTCTAGAATCTAAATCCTTGATGCCGTGACGAGAAAGTCTTTTATTCCAAATCTTTTCATCTTGCCCACTTTGCAGTTTATCCTCTCACTTAAATGTTTTATGAGTTGTTGTTTTCTTTCTCAGGAAAAATTATAGTTAAATAAAGCATAACGTGCCAATAATTGCTAATTTTTAAAATTTTAATTACAGGCCAAAAAAACCTGCAAATAGTTATCATCGCCCACTTTCTGTTATTTAAAATTTAGACAAAAATTTATATTTAGCTGCAGATATTCTTGATTTTTTTTAAGAAGGTTATAATCACGGAGAGCCACATAATGACTGAATGACAGAGGAAAAACAAAGAGAATGAAAAACGTGAATGAAATACTTTACTATTTAGCAACATATTTTGGCATTTCACCTGAAAAACTATCCAAAAGTCTACTTGCTTTCCTTAATCGCCAGTCATATTTGGTATTTTAATTTAGCAGCTAGATCTTTTGTGTATTAAATGTGACCAGAACCAGTCCCGTTGTGCACGGATTGCAAGAAAGACCATGAGAGATCAAGTTCTTTCTTTCGTTCTTTCGAGTTGCTTGCAGTTAACCTTCGATCCTACCGTCTTAAAATTTCTATTTATTTATTTCTATCATTACTGATCATTATCAAGATATGTACTACAGTTGATGGCTATTTTAAAATATCCTATACCACTATGCTCGTATAAACAAAGATCATTTTATAACACTTCTCCGAGTTTCCCAGTGTTCATTTCTATCTAATAAAAAGGAATAATTAATTTAGTTCTAATATTTAAAAAACAGTAGCCGCAGAAAAGAGTGGTTAATTGATTTAAAATTTTTTTAAAAATAATTGAAAAATAAAAATAAAATCAGTATTCATTTTTGATTTTGTAGAAAATGAGTTGTATTTTGTAGAACCTTCATGCATTTAAATTATAACAAGGCCATACTTTTTTTTGATAATTGGAAGTCATTCCCAGGTACAACGATTTGCCTAAAGCTAGAATTTTTATGTATAAATACATTTTAATAACTGAAATCACATATAAAGAAAATGTGGCTTTCCGCTTGTAAGAAAGAAGCTATTCTTAAAGAATAAGATTATATTTATGATAAATATCTTTAAAAATAATTTAAGACTTATAAAGGAGGATAAATAGTTTTGGCCAGCTTTTAGGATCAAACACCCCACTGAGTGCTGGCCGTTTGTTACGGATTCTCTAGTCATCGGAAGGCGGTGACTCAGAATGTGTGACAAAATTGAAAGAGCAGAAAAATAGTCATATACCATACCAAAAATTACAAAAAATGCAAATCACTATGAGTGCACTAAAAAAAAAACATATTTTTGTAATTATCTTATTTGAGTAAAATTTATTATATGAGAAAAAAGTTATAAGATAGGAATTAATAAAAATCATTTCAAGATTGGCGTAATGAAAGAGGTAATCGGACGGATCCTGTGGGCAAATAGGGCTAAACAGAATGGCATAATGGAGGTAAAAGCATTAGGTTTGAATTAAAAATGAACAAAAGATTTTAAAAGATTACAATTTCTTAGTAAACAGCATATTAACTACCTATTTTTAACACATGAGATATGAACATAAATCATCGAATATAAGATTTTTATATTCAATTTGGCCCTCACTTTTTAACTGTCTGCAATATGAATACCTGTCTTGACCTGCCGATTTCATATTTCTAAGTCTATTCAATGTTTTCCCATTCATTTGTAACTCATTTTCAATAATAGCTTAATCATTTACTTAGTAATAGTATGTTATTCAGTAAATGTCATGTTAAGAATTGTTTTAGAGTCATTGGTCTGGGTTGAAACTAATAATACATTTTTATTCTATAAAAGAAATTTTTAAGAGAATAAGATAGAAAAACTATTTTTTTAATTAGAAAAAATGCCAAGTACATAATAGATCAATAGAAATTCATTATTATTTTTATTTTTGAGATGCTTATTTTCATTTCTGAAAATTTCAATACCTAGAAATTCCCCCTTTTCTTCAGATAAGCATTCTTATACATAATTACCTCTAATTCAAAGTTAGTAATTTGTCATTGACTAAGATCTAAGGAAGGGAACATTTTTTAAATACATTATATCTATAAAATCATATAATCAAAGTTCTTTCCATTGTTAATATACAGAATGTCTAATTAGCATAGCTGGTTGGTTTATTATGACTTTTTTTTTAAACAAAGATTACTCTTAAAAAATATAATTAATAAAAGAAATTTATTATAACTGCGATGGCTCATATATTTTATGAATCAACAATAAAATTTGTATACTAAAAAAATATAAAATGTCTATATATGTGTCAGTGTACCGTCATCATTACTTTTATCTTCTTTTTTTTCTTCTTTATCTTCATGTTTCTGTTGAAAGATTGTTGATTTTGTTTTCATTATTTCTTTCTACATACTTCAACGTTTAAGTGCGTGATGTGTATGTCAGCATCCACGCTTAACCATCAACGAAATCTCCTCAACACAAGTAAGAGTACTCCATAAGGTACCCACTTAATAAATTTGTGTAATGTACTTGCTTTTTTGTTTCTGTATTATGACAAAACCCGACAAAAGGTCAAAAGGTACGAACCGTTACTTAAATCCTTCGACTACGACTATAGTAGAAGTGAAGCTAACTCGAGAAGATTACGTGCCTTCGGTGACATAACCGAGAATAAAGCATGAAGGAACCCCGAATGCCATCGACAATAAACCGTGATTCTGTTCTCAGAGTCCCAAAGCACTCTTAGCCAATACTTGATATCCGCAATAGTTCTCAGTCAATTCGCAGGTTCGTTTCTTTTTAGATTGTAACATTGCATCAGCTTCGATTATCAGCTCTACATAAATGCATTCAGTCAATTCAGGCATTGGAAAAAATATAAAAACCTAAACATTAGCCATTCAATGAAATAAAGTTTACTAAATTAAAATTAAGCCAAAAGTATTTTTTTTTTTTTTATATTTATGTAAAATTCATTTCTTTGTATTGAGTATTTTGTAGTTAATTTTAGTAAAAATAAAATAATATCTTTATTGAAATTCATAACTGTACATTATAATACACTTGATCTCAGTTATAATCGAGTGAAACAGGCGTGTAGAGAACTACCCATTGGTACCACTCTAATGACGTACACACCAGCAGGTCTCATGGCCATCTTCTTTTTTAGGCACCTCGGAGGATTTTCGGGAATGGGAGAGGATGGGAGGTTAGAAACTAGTGGGTTTGGGTGGTTAGAGAGTTTATAATGTAAGGAATGATATCTGGTTCGGGCTAGATCGGTTACACATGCAACATTGAGGTCTTTATGTATGATTTTATAAGTGACAATGTAAGGAGCATTGAGGATTTCACGAAGGATTTTGAAGTGGATACGAGAGGAATTTGGAGGTTAAGTGAAGCCCCGAAGCTCAGCTCCGTATGTCCAGATTGACCTTATTACAGTCTTGAAGACCAGTCTTTGGTAATGATTTTGAAGTTTAGACCGTTTGTCCAGTAAGTGCTGTAGTAGTCGAAATCGACGTGCAGTTTCATGTCTCTTCTGAGTATTCCTGGCTAGTAGTTTGTCCAGGGTAGAGGAAGAGCGTTCACGGTCTAAATCTCATTTTTCTAAAATTATATTAATAGAATCCTCAGTATCGATTTTGATACTTATAAAAGTCGCAAAGTCCTGTCATATATTTATATAACTTTTTCCATAGAACAGTTCAGTATAGATTTTGAATCTTGCTCTTGTTTGCATACCAGAAATCGTTGAAAAACCGAACGTAGTGATAGGGAAAACATTTTCAAAGGTGTGGGTTGGAAATTATCCGATCTTGCTAAGTGGGAATGTAAAGTAAATCAAGTGACAAGAAGAATGTGACTTGTATAAATCAAAGACTGGAAAACAATTAGGAAGGTGGTCTGAGTTGCTTGAGAATGTTATTTCAAGCAAGGTTTTCGAGACCGCAACAGCATAATTTGTTTGCGTATTTGGCCGAGTGTATCACTGTCTCTTCCCAAATAACAGGCAGTTAGTACAAAAATTATAATATACCTGTAATTGATCACCCTCAGGTTTGTTTATTGGATATATTGTGGACCAATTTTATCTTTAAAATCAGCCATATCGACCTAAACAGTTCACGATTCTAACTTCGATGAGTATTGAACAAATACACCTCTAAAGGTTAGGTACAATAAGTCCCAAAGTTGTTATTGGACCAGTACTGTGGCCGGTATATCAACATTGGAAGCAAGTATTAACCAATGTATATTTAGTGAGGGTAAACACGAGAGGCCATGAATCAATTTTTTTTTACCTATGGTACACAGTATCAAAACATCAGTTCTATATATGAGAGTTTATTGCATATTTTTTAATATAATTTTCAAAATTTCACACGGCATTTCTAAGAACATGGTTTTCGAACAATGTCTGAATCACTTATTATTTATTTGTATATTAATTTTTTGAAATTATAAAACAGATATTCAATTTCACAATAGATTGGAACTTTCGATACCATAGCTCCAAATTATTATAAATATTGATACAGGAAATGTATATACTAAGCTACTTTCATGATAAACGATCCATAAAATTAAGTTAGTAATAGCCGTTATAGATTTCTCCTACACACGAAAGATCGTAACAGGAGCCGAAACCCGTCACATACTGCAACCAGTTACGCAAGGAGCTCAATATTGAAGCAATTACCTCTAACGGTAACTGACGTGGTGACTAACGAGTGAACCGGTTATCACGGCGAATCCTCATCTCTAGAAAGTGGTCGAAGAAGAGCAGGCGGCATTGAGGAACTGGTTGAGGCAGGTTGTCTTAGCTGAGTGGCATCCTTCTAGATCATTGCAGGACATGGGTATGATACGGGTGAATGTTACCAGCATTGCCAAGATCAATGAAACATCCGGGCAATAGAACAGAGTTGTAAAACTAGTGAATATGAGACCTTGGATTTTTATGGCCAAAGTTATTTATTAATTAACACTTTGATGCTTACTCTGAAATCTAAAAGGTCGCCTAAAATTAACATTTTTTAATACTTTTGCAGTATAACTGAAAACGTATAACGAAAAACACGATAACATATAAGTAGAAATAATAGAATACAAAAGCAAAATACAAAGTTATACAAGCCAAAAGAATAAGTAGTAAAACAGAAAAAAGATAAAATGGCATATTCGGCTGCAGATATTCTTGTTTTGTTTTTTTAAGAAGTTTATAATCACGGACTGTCACATAATGTCTGAATGACAGAGGAAGAACAAAGAGACTGAAAAACGTGAATGATATAGTTTACTATTTAGCAACATATTTTGGCATTTCACCTGAAAAACTGTCCAAAAGTCTACTTGCTTTTCTCAATCGCCAGTCATATTTAGTATTTTAATTTAGTAGCCACAGATCTTTTGTGTATTAAATTCGACCTGAACTAGTCCCGTTGTGCGATCACCGATTGCAAGAAAGACCATGAGAGATCAAGTTCTTTCTTTCGTTCATTCGAGTTGCTTGCAGTTAACCTTCGTTCTTACCGTCTTAAAATTTCTAGTTATTTATTTCTATCATTACTGATCATTATCAAGATATGTACTACAGTTTATGGCCATTTTAAAACATCCTATACCAATATACTCGTATAAACAAAGATCATTTAATTACACTTCTCCGAGTTTCCCAGTGTTCATTTCTATCTAATAAAAAGTGATGCTCACTCTGAAATCTAAAAGGTCGCCTAAAATTAACATTTTTTAATACTTTTGCAGTATAACTGAAAACGTATAACGAAAAACATGATAACATATAAGTAGAAATAATAGAATACAAAAGCAAAATACAAAGTTATACAAGCCAAAAGAATAAGTAGTAAAACAGAAAAAAGATAAAATAGCATAAATTAATATCATATGTAAGAAAAAATTAGTAAGGTTATAAACATGGAATAAGGGGAATGTGATGAGGAGTCGAAACATATATTTAAAATAATATCATTCTGGAACAAAATCAAAAATAATTCATATTACAACGATTTGTAAGGTAAATATTTACAAACGTATACTAGTTAATTTAGTAGTTCTTGAAAATAGTATTAAACCTTTCTTTAGGAGTACAATAACAAAATTAATATTTCACATGGTTTCGGATACTCATTCATACAAAAAAAAAACAATATTTAGTTAAATATAATAAAATTATATTTAAATATATATTTTCCAAAATATTAACTGATTACAATAGGAATAGTTTAAAAAAAAAAATCTACATGAAAAAAATGTGTTTATGCGTAATAAATGCATGAAGAATATTAGAGCAGTAATTGATGTTAGTAAAGTTATACAACTACAATAAACTACGGTGGTTTGGCAGGTGGAGATGGAAACTGAATTTCAGAAGGAGGTAACACAAATGACAAAGGATTTATTAAAATTAGCAATTCTTTATGATAGTATATATAAATACACAGGTTGAGAGACAACTAAAATGAAGTAAGTTTTAAGGATCATTATGTAAAAATGAAAATTATAATTTCTTAATGATTTTATGTTTATTAATATAAAAACTCAGGGCGTTACTTGCTAAAAATACTTCTGAAGACTGGACATCTATAGGCGTCATTTATGTCCTAGGATGAATGATAAACGACAGATTTTGAGTCATCAACCGGCCATAATTAATTTTTTTTTTTAATTTGTTTATTGATATATCAAATTTGTTTATCGTTATCTCAAATGTCTGTTACGAGAGACGATACATTAGCGGTGTTCATGATCTTTAGTTTAATATGTTAAATCGTGTTAAATAGAAAAACTCATATTAAATGGAGAAGTATTTCCTTCTTTTAGCATGTTAAAACGATATGACATATACCATGGTTGAGAGTCTATTATTAGGTTTGTTAAATGGAGACGCCACGCAACAGACCTCACTGGGCTAGACACCATTTTCTTTGTTGTGTTACGTTACTTTCCCGTGGTTTGTGTTTCGATTGTATTAGTATTGTTTTGGATGTTTTTATTAATATGAGGTGTCCAGGTAAAATTCCGGCCGCAAATACTCCCGTTACAATACTCATTTTATTATACATTTCTTAAAGCAGAATGACTCCGTCAGCGGAGCTTAACCATTTCATCATTGCACTACACATAGTCACAACGTGGGAAGCAAAATTAAAAATATATTAAAGAACTATGACTAATTATTTGGCAAAATAAAATGATAGCGACGGGTTTTTAGAAAGTTGATAGAAAGGGAAGTTTACTTGTAACAGAGCCACTATCTTTGGTTTAAGTATAAGCCAATTCATTTTTCAGTTTTCGAATTATATAATTTATTTATTTCAATAATAAAATAAGTTTCTAATGCTGAACAAAAACGGCATTAGTACAATCCTAGCTTAAGATATTGGCAATGTTCCAAACGAAATAACTTACCGCAGATATCATTTCAAGAAGATGAAGATTGATGGTAAAGTCATGCAGGGCAATACCTGAATTATTTCGTTTTGGCATTTGTCAGAAGTTTCGAAGCAAACATTTGCTTCAGAATTTCTGTAAGCAACAAGGATGAAGACTGCATCTTAAAAGGAAACGTTACACAGTGGGAAGAATGTACAATAAACCCAATCACCAAAATAAACCCCATATTTAGCATTTTGTTTCTCTGTATTAAACCTTTAATATTGTGTTATTCAATTTTTAAAGTAGGGAGCAAAATGTCGGTTATTTTCAAATCATTTATTTTTACTTATTATTTCTTAACAAAATTTACATGAAAACTTATTTTTTATTTGGATTTCGCAGAAAAACTCAAATCTTTTTTTATCTAACAGTGAGGTTTTTCTAGATTTTTCACATTAAAATATTATTTTTTCACCTTAAGGTAATTCTGAAAGAACGCCTAGAAAAATTTCAGAATTTTATAAATTAAAATAGGTTTTTAAATATACAATTACACCTTGCCCGAATTCTAGCCGTTCCACTAGCGGATTGATTTACACCAGTGGATGTAATCATAAAGGAAAAATGTTAACGATTGTTTAATTTTAGAGCATTCATTCTTTATTGTTTAACAGCGCAAAACTTCTTTGGTCATCAACGCCGTTTATTTATCATTTAAGTTTAGAGCAGTTTGCCTATTAATAAAACTCTTTAGATTGCCATTTACTCATTACCAGTGATGCGGCGGGAGGGATGCGCTGAGCTCTGCTCTATCCCTCCACACGTGGGGGATAGAGTGGGCTCAGGGATCCTCAGGTCGATTGTGTAAATATTGTATATATTATTTTATCATTATATTATTTTATTTATTTATTTTTCATACAGATAGTTTGATTATGTTCATCTTGTCTATATTTTAAGAGAGTTTTTTTTTTTTATTTTATTATAATTATTTATTTTTTTTATTTTATTTTATTTTTTTATTTTAGTATGTATGAGATCATTCATCACTATTACCTATTGCCCACAACTGTGTGGGAGATTTTAATATCTATCAATAAATAAATCTATCATTAAAAAAAAAAAAAAAAAAAGATTGCCATTTAAAGCAAAACAACCTCTTAGAGTATTGGACGGAGGACACAAAGGATACAAATATGTAATTAACAAAAATGTATATTTTTATTAAAAAAGAACAGCTAATTACATTTAGAGAAGTTAATTTGGAATAAACTGGTACATAGAAAAAAATATATTTCAACCACATAGGCCAGCATCGCTTCATTTTTTTTTTTTATAATTACAAAAAAGAGAACGTGCAAAATCGAAAATTTTCTCAAATCAGTGAAACTTGCTCAGGCACAACTTAAAAGTAACTTACAAGAAAGTATCTTCCTGAAAGTTATGCGACAGATTATAATCAACAAAGAGTCTAGCTTCGATCGTTAACTATCCCCTGAGTGAAGGAAACTTAGATTCGTAAAGACCATAGATAAAACTTTATTTCTCTTCCATCAATCACTTTATGAACAATCACTTTATATTATCCTTTATAGAGGAAGGAATCTAATTCTACTATCGGTACTGAAAATGGTTTCACTATGTTCCAGGACTTTATTATTAGGCAACCGATACGGGTGAAAGCATACATAACATTCGTAAAACTGTAGAAATAGTAAACTCTCCAAGATTTCTTCATGGAACAGGAGGTGACAAAGAAGAAAAATATGGAGAAGTCTTCACTATAATGAGTCTAATATGTCACTGATGTCATGGCGGACGTGAGGCGAATCAGAAACCGAGAGTACTGAGACTACAGGATAACCTTTCTATCTCTCAGCTGATGTCTTGTAAAGTAGCTGTTATAAATCAATAATTTTATAGGCATTTCTACAAACAATAAAATAAATTAAATTATTTATTGTTTTAAAATAAACATTAAAGAGAAATTGGTGAAGGTGTGCGGAAAGAGAAAAATATGATGTGGTATTCGCATCAACTTCTCCACTCTGGAAGTAGAAAATTAAGGAAAAAATCATTATTTTGTTACAAAGAAAATTCGTGTGAAAAGATTTCTTGAGATGCGAGAAACAAATTAAAAATTTGTTCTTTATTTATTTTTTAAAATAATTTAATCCTGGCTAGAATAGAGTGGGTTAACAAAAATAACAAAGCTGTGTATATGTGATTAAGATCGGAAGAGACCAGTCAAACACGCCTGTCACAGATTTTCCAATCTCTGAAGTTCTGTCTATATTTCTCCTTTAATTAATTATCAAATTCTTTTATATTTCATATTTATCCGTTTTTGTAACCACTAACAAGGAGAATTAGTTAATTATTTCGATAAAAAAAAATTAAAGTGAGCATTTAAACTTTTCAAATTATTTATAAATAAGATACTATTCCAGTGTTCTTCGCTTCATTCTTCACCTATCTGCCAGACTTGCGGAAAGCGACTTACCGTAAAACACATCAAAACGATTGCCAAGCATAGGACTCCATCAAATCTTTGTATGAACAAACAGGCTGTAAATAAACTTTTCGAATTTCTGAATCACTCAAAACCATAAAATTTTATCACAAGTTCCCATTTTTCAACAGTTATACGTCTCAATTCGGAAATTAATGCCATAAGGACTAATAAAAATGTTCGATATTAAGGAAATAATGTCCAATAAAAATTTTGAAAATTAAGGCAATAATGACCCAGAATTGGTTGATGCCTTGAAAAAAAAAACTTTTCAAATTATTTTAATGTGAATTATATCTATCTGATACAAAGTAACACTTTATTAAATATTGATCTTACCGAGTTTAATCAAATTCGGTACGTACATTTTGGAAAAATTAGTGCATCCGATTATAAAATGTTACTTCCACTGGGTCGATTTTAACGAAAACTGTGCTGCGTCATCCCAGAAATACTCCTTTCCTAAATATGTATATTAGTTCCCTTCTACTTTTCGTTTTTGAGCAAGGTTGTTCACGAACACATTTTGCGAGACTTCTATCTGGACTCAGGGATCTCAAAATGTGTATTTTCCCATACTTATATTATATATCTAATACTTCCCATTCATTATATTGAAAGAAAAAACACACTGGTAGGTGAAGTTTATTTTTATTGTAAAAACTTAACGAGTTATAAAAAAAATAAGCCACAATAAACTCATACCAACTTTCTACAATTTTCTACTTAAGTTGTATACTTTTATTAGAATCAAGTAAAAAACTAGATAACCAATAAGCTCGGATGAATTGGTTGAAATGACATCCATATATCCACGAACAAATTATTATTAAAATAACATTTTCGTTCCTAGGAAAGTTTTAATGGGGCCAATCCCTTTCGGTTTTAGAAATAATGTTTTTTTAACCTTTTAATGTCTGATTTCTTTATTTTTTTTATCCCAGCCTTACTGTACATCTTTATTGTGATCAGAACCTCAATTAATAATGGCAGTTTAAGTGGCAAAGTCGTTTTAAGGCACAGTGATCAATATGTCATTCATTGAGTTCATTCGTTAAGGAAACTGAAACCGGTTTCCATTGAAACCTCTATAGGATATTTATAAAATACACATTGATTCAAATTATAAGTCTATGGTAATACGTGTTCGATCTTAGTTTTGTATTGTACATATTTTTTATAATATTTCAAATGAATGGAAATCATTTTCTTATCAACACCCTATTTTTAACCTTCCATACACTCAGTTCAGGCTTATAATTGATTTACTTCAAAATGTATTTTGAACTCAATTTTTATTTATTTTATTATTAAAATGCATATCAAAATTAATTGTAAACAGTAACATAACAATGAATCCATATTTTTAGAAATTTTCTTACTTAAAATCTCTGCATAGTGTGGGTTTAAATTTTTTATGTCTGTTTTAAAATGATATAATTAATGTTCCAATACTTGAATAGTCTCAAGTATTTTTCTTTTGAACATATTTTTTTCTTTATGTAAAATTATTGTACAGTCCAAGTCGAATTTGTGGTTTTGGCTGCGCCCTGCACTAATGCTGTTTTATTGGGATCATTATTTTTATTTATTATATCAATTCGGTGTTGATACATTCTATCACCCAACAATTTCTTTGTTTCACCTATATATA
>NW_027107439.1:657735-677621 GCF_000696795.3 Halyomorpha halys | reverse complement strand
TATATAAATTTATACAAGGGATTTTATAAATCAGTCCTGATTGGGTTACGGAAATTATAAAGGGTTTTGAGACATATCCCGAATACTAACTGATTTATTCAAACAATAAATACCAGTCTCAAGAAGTTCAAAAGATTCTATCTTATCTTTATAGACAATGGTAACAGGGATCATAGAGCTATATTTCATGGAAGTAATTAAAACAAATTTTTTGGGGGTATTGGGAATTTTTTTTTTAAACCAATTAATTTTAGAATATAATTGAATGAATTTCTAGAAACTTAACCTAATTGCACATCTATCTAAGGAGAACCATTATTGATAAGTTAAAATTCACTGGAATTATCGTTTTTGAGATACAGTAATCAATGATGATGAAGAGAATGTTACTAAGTACAGCAGGCTTTTATTACAGAGATTATTACAGTATTAAAAGGATATTTAATCATTAAAATCTCTTTGGTGAAAGAGAGAATTTTTCTCTAGAATGGAGAAATAACATTAAAAATTATTGTACTGAAACTGACAGAAAGCAGCAAATATTTTTTTTTTAGTGTCACCTGTTTTTTTTTTAATTAGAATTAGTAATTAAAAATTATTTAAGTTAGGTAATTTTCAATCAAAGTGTAGTATATTAGAAAAATATTTTTTCAACAACAATTTGTTGTTGTTAAAGTGATTGGATGGGAGTGGTGAGGAGTGTCAGAAAAAATAAATGAAGCAGATAATAAAAGAATTTACGATGTAATAAGAAATTATCAAACTATTAAATCATTTTTAATAGACAATACAATACAACAGGCTGAATGAACTTAATTAACACCGTTCATAATTAAAATTCCTCATAAATATAAATGGAGAACTAACATTAAAATTGATCGTACTGAAACTGGCAGAAAGCAGCAAAATATTTCTTTTTCATTGTCACGTGTTTTATTAATTTTTAATTCATATTAAATTTTACAACACTTCCTTGACAAACGATCTAAACTTCCCATTCACTACAAAAAATTAGTATACTCTTCGATAATCAGACCAATTTGGACATATGGAATTGAGCTCTGGGGCTCCACCAAACCATCAAATTCTTCCCGCATCCATTCGTTAAAATCCAAAATCCTACGTAAAATCCTTGATGCTCCTTATTACGTTACAAATAAACTCCTTCACAAAGACCTTAACATCCCATTCGTTGCAGATTTGACCCAAAATAGATATGCTTCTTTTCATTCCAAACTCCTTAACCATCCTAACCCATTAATTCTTAATCTTTCATCCTTAACAATCCCTGATAATCCTCTGAGGCGTCTGAAAATAAGATGGCCACGGGACATTCTAATTTGAATTAATGTTTGAAGTACCACCAATGGGTGGTTCCTTCCCAAGATTTTCAAATGTATATGAAACATACAAAATATTTACCTATTGTATTATTTTGTACATTAAATAAATTTAAAAAAAAATATTATATTTTAAATTAAAAAAATATTTAAGTTTGTTAATTTTTAATCTCAGTATAGTAAACTAGAAAAACATTTCTTCAACAACAAGTAGAATTTGACATAATTAAAATAGTTGGATAGGAGTGGTTAGGAATGTCAATAAAAAAATAAATAGAAAAAGCAAATAATAAAAAAATTTACGATGTAATTAGAAATTACCAAACTATTAAATAAATTTTAATACACAACAGCCCGAATAAACCTAATCAACTCTGTTAATAATTAAAATTCCCCATTAATATAAATGGAGAATCGATTTTCAAAACTAAGCGTATTAAGACACAAGAAACATTATTACATGTTACTAATAAATACGAAATGTTACGTTATGAAGGATGAATCTCATCACATTCGTTACGTACAACCACCTAGACCAATCATAGCGTTAAAGCGCAGACCATGCAATGCACCACAATTATTTCTAACCTTCAGGGGGACATTATTGGTTTTATTGGCTAATGAACGATCACGAACTATAAGCAGTTGTGCAGCCAGCGTCTATAGATTAAAAAGCAATTTTACATTTCAGAGAAAAACATTATTTATTTACAAATTAGTAATTAAAATAGAAGATTAATGTACCGGCGGTTAATTTAAATTAACCTTTAAATGCGTACATAACAAATTGATTATCATATAAAATTAGTTGACTATAACAAATCAAAATTATAATGGTATAATTCAGGACAGACTTTATTACGACATAGGTTCAGCTACAGAGCGGATTTCTATATTAATCCAAGGATTAATGCCTCCGAATTGACGAAAATTTAATAAAACTGGGGGATGGGGTTTCTTTAGCTTCACTGGTTATGTGTTATTTTTATTACTGAGCTCGCATTATCCAGAACTTATCAAATCTAAGTCTGTGAAAATTAGACAACTTTATATTTACTTTATTGAAACATTTATAAATCCAAATCTAATTTATAAGTATTAATATTCTACTGTATTTATTTATTACGCTCACATTACCGCTCGCGAAAATGGTCTTTTTATTGACCATAAAATCAGTTCCTTTTATTCAATTCCTTTATAATTCAATTCATCTCTTCATCACTAGTCCCCTCACCCGATTTTAATCTTCAACACAGACATCTCTGGATTAGCTTATATTAAAAATTTTAGTTCAGTACTAAATAATAATAAATTTTGAGAAGGCATGGCACATTATATATTCCCTTAAATTTTAGATTTATAAATCATCTTTAAGGAAAGGTAAAAAAAATTAAAAGTCTGGAGTGGAATTCCGTATACCATGAACTTCAAAGCGATCGTAGAAGACAAAATTTTCAAGCAATCAGACATAATTCATACGGATCATAAGTTATTAATTATCCATGTTCTTTTAATGCCCCTGGATGTGAGTTTTTGTCCCTTAAAATAATTAACGTTGTTGTATTTTACCTGGGTAGATAAGCTGTATATCTTAATTTTAGTACGTGTGCTCAGCGAGCTATTCATAAGTTAGCAAAAAGTAAGTCATATTATTCTTTCATGAAACGTTTTCCTGGCCCAAAAAACAATAACGCGAAAATGTAATATTGAAATCAAATTATCAGCCATACTTTACTTTAGCCGCAGCTTTAATACAACTTTCCTTTTTACGAACGATTAGTACAACTTTTATATTGTAGATAAAAGAATTAAATTGCACTTTATGTTAATAGAGATCCATCTAAAGATAGATTTTTTGTTCAAGGAAAAGGGTCGGAAATTGGATTTTTTAGGTAACGCACTTACGGAATGATGCAATCAAAAGTTGGGTATAGAAATTTATTTTCTCCACGAGCCTATAGGATATATCTCAATAAATTAATTTAAAAAATATATATTGTAATATATATAACAAAATATGTTTTGAACATATATATTACTTATCCACCCATAACTCGCGGGAATGCACCTGATACTGAAACGCAGTGTATTAGCATAGTATGCATTTCACACTCCTTCCCCTTTAGACTACCCCTATGACAACAAGCCAATCGCGACACGCTTATAAGATAAGAAGTAGATGTTATATACCGAAAAGTTGGCCACCCCTGGTCTATAACGTGAAAAACTGCTAAGAAAATCTTAAGGGGCCTCTACATGTTGGCCAAGTCATGGCGAACTCAGACATACGCGAGCATGTGGATGGGTGGCTTTGCTTGGTTGGCCTAGGCTCGTTGCTGAGCCGTCCAGAGTCGTTTTTTGGACACAGATCAAAGGGGTTCGTGAGAGCGCTCGTATAGCGTCTCCACCATTGTTCTTTGTCTAGTTGCAACTGAGAGCTGTTAGGAGGTTAAAGGTGTTTGTTGGTACTTTTTATAATAAGTTTTATATTTAATCTTATTTATTTATATTTAATTTCCTTTTTTTGTAATAAAAATAATACAATCTAAGTGCAATGGCTGAAACCACTAGTACGTCCGCCATGCTTGCCTCTCTGAATAACACTGACATGTGGATGGCCCGCTCTTTGTTTACCGAGCATTTGTACAAGCCTCGATTCGTGGCGAGCGGCCAACATGTGGATCCACCTTTAGGGAATCAAGTGAGAAGCAAATCGGAACATTTTAGGTTTTAATCTTCCTTAATTTGGAGAATGTATTTACAAAATTATTGTAAAAATTAACATTTTCTGTTTTTTTATGGATGGATCCATCCAAATCTCCACTCTCTTCTCATGAACCACCAATGCTTATTCTATACAAGAAATAAATAAAAATAATGAAAAAAAAAACGTATACAATTCACTTTCATCTCGATGACTGGTGCCCAAACTCTTGCAAAACATTATTTTTATTTATTAATAAAATATTTGTTTTTTATATTACTATTAATTCTTTTTAGTTATGTGATAGACCAAAAGACAAAGAGATGTAGACTTTTGAGGGAATTTTCTCTGGTAGAAGAAACCGGATAAAGTTCCAAGTCACGTTAACGATTCTACCTCGCAATATAACATTTAAATTAAAAAACTGAAAAAAAATATCAGATAATAAATGAATTGTAAATTATTACGAATACTTCAAAGGGTTGAGAATTTAAAGAGAAATTAGAAAATAGCGTTCAATATTCGGGCGGAAGAAAATGTAGGATATATACATGAGGAAACGGGTAGCTCACTAGTAAGGCAGTGTGCTACTAATTCCAAAAACTCGGGTTCGAATCCAGTTGTGGCAGATTATTATTTATTCTGTTACTGTAGACATGAGTCAACCCTATACAAATTGTGTGTTAAATAAAGGGGTTTAAAAGGTTTCTTTGCCCTAATCTTTCGATTAATATTTAATAAAAAGAAAAACTATTTATATCATAATTAAAGGAAGAACTGAAATGTATGTACATGATACCGTTTTGACAAAAATCCGCAATAGGTTTCCAGTGGTTGACTGTAACACAATAAACATTTCTAGTTCTTAGATCGTACATTGTTTTCCGGAATAAAAAAAAAAGAAGGAAAAAAACAGAAGAAGTGACTCTTAAGAAAGATTCATTATTCAATGGAGACACGACTGTGATCAAGGCCTGTCACGAAGATAGTTCCTCCAGGTCAACGGCCTTCCGTTCCCGAAACCACAAAGTGCTAGGCCACTCAATGCCATTCAATCTAATACTATCCAGCAAAAGATTACAATTATCAACAAAAATTAATCACCACTTACCTCAGGTTCTCACGAAAGGCTTGAGGGAACCAATGCAGGAAATATTTCGAAAAACAGCGTGCTGTAGAGAATCAAAACTTATATATATATATATATATATATTTAATATTAGAAATCCTATAAATAATATATAAAATAGTATCTAGCCTTCATCAGGCCTAAGAACAAAGAACAAGATAAAAATGAATACAAAAAAGAAAACATAAACAGAATAACATAAAGTAAAGAATTGTACAGAATGAAATTAATAAAATTAAACTGATGAAAGAAGTGGAAAATAAAATGTATACATAGGTAATTGAATAAGTAAGTAAAAATAACATAATTAAAGAAATAAAATAAAAATTTGAAGTTACATAATGCAAAGGAATATGAATATTCTAGTCTATTAATGATTGAAAAATTGAAATTATGGAAAGGAAAAAAAATTGAGAGAAAGAAAATATATGTAACTTATGAAATATGCAACTATAATATTAGAATAATGAAACAAAATATAAAGTTAAGTTAGACAAAAGAAGTGAGTAGAAAACATAACAATAATAATATATGGTGAACATAACTAATAACGTGGGTAAGGAAAATTAAGAAAAGAATAGAGAAGGAAGAGGGGTAAGATGGTTTTAGAAAATATGTTACAAGGATGACGAAGTTGCCGGAAGATGACAATGCATTATTAGTATTTGGATATTTAAAAACTGTTAAAAAGAGGAAAATGCTAGAAATTGAATTGATGAAGGATAGAGATTATGGCCGAATCGTTCGCACTATTAAATAAGTTATTTCAACTTATTTCTGTTATATTTTGACCGACCCCCCCCCCCAACCATCTCCCCATATAATTTATCCACGGTCAACTATTTCTCATCATTATGAAAGAGATTTTTCTGTTTAAATATTTTTTCTTTTTATGGTAATATAATATTTTGGCCCCCACCACCCGAGAACTTTTATGAAATTACAACTGAAACTCCCAATTAGCGCAACATTTAAAAATAATGCTTCAATCAAAGAATTTAACGAGCGTAGTCAAACTCAAAAGGTTGCTCAATAGACCAATTAACAATATTAATAACTTGTATTGTCAAAATCATACAAAGCCAAACATATTGAAAATACAAATAAAATTCAATTTAAACTCTAAATGAGTATGTTTATTATTTACCAATTGAGAGTTATATTTTAATATTATAAAATAGGCCTAAGCATCCTTTGAACTAAAGCATTTTTAGTCTAGATATGATTGAGGTTTTATTTTTACTTTCAATTCTAATATTCTTGTTCAGCTTATAAAAAAATTCAACTCAAAATAAATAAATAAGAATATATTAACTATTTTTTGTAAAAATTTGCACTAATAATACTAATAACAATATTATCCAATGCTAAAGATCTAGCTGGATGAAAAGTAACTTTACGAACTGTATCGTTCAATCAATTACAAATATTAGACCAACTTTTTTTTCAAAAATAATTTATGGGAGCCTTTTATTTCATAATTTAAATAAATTCTGTTCATAATATTTTTTATAAAAGATATTTAGTTATGTAATTCAGATTTCGTTTATTAAGAAAAATCAATGCTGATTTTTTTTTTCTTTAAAACCAGCCTTTTGGGACAAGGACTCTTGAAAATATATAAATGATCTGTAATGAAAAAACAATTAAATGTCCAGTCTCTCGAAGGAATTGAAGCTTAGTAGCAACAAAAAATATATATGCATTTTTTTGTAATTTTTAAATTTTTTTAACATTTCAAAATCCTAAGATAGACAAAATATCTACATAGTACACAAATAAGTAATAGTGGTAACTAATAAGAAATGTAGTCTCCAAAAAACAAAATTCTGTCAATGTCCCATAAAAAAATATATTTACTGCTGAAATCAAGTTAAAAATGTTCTATTTTTTCATTTATATCAAAATTTCTTTTTAGGGATTTCTAAAAACCCTACCAACGTAACTGACTAAACCTTTCATTAAAATTTTTTTTAGTTCACTTTACTCAAAACAAGTTTTGGTTCTAACGAGTTCGTGTATTTTATATCCAATTTAATATGATTGAAAATCTTTTGTTCTCATTATATATACAAAAAAAAAACTGATTGGTGTGTAATAACCATTACATGCAGAGCAAAGGCAGAAGACGATAATATAATTCATGTCTAAAATTAAGTAAAATATGTTTTTCTCCGTCTCCTAGGCGCATTGGCAAAAACCTACAAAATTGTGTCTGATATTTTTCGACCTAGTGTCACCAAAAAAAAATTTCTTTGAAATCGGTGATCCACGTCTCCCATTGTGAATTTCAACATATCCTTATAAAATTATTAATTTTTTTAGCTATTGAATGCAAGCTATATTCCAACAACGACAAAAACAATATTTCTTTTCAGA
Source organism: Halyomorpha halys (assembly GCF_000696795.3). NCBI lineage: Eukaryota > Metazoa > Arthropoda > Insecta > Hemiptera > Pentatomidae > Halyomorpha > Halyomorpha halys. The sequence continues at coordinate 670,069 of NW_027107439.1, read as the reverse complement.
AGGAGGATCACTGGACCGTATAAATAATATACAATTGACACGATCAAGGAAAAAGCGTTTTAACACGGCGTCATGCTGACTGTAACATAAAATGGACAACGCGTTTTTTTAAATAACTTTTAAGTATTTTGTACCTCAGAGGAGATCAAGCAACTGTGAAAATAATGTATTGCACACGCTAATCTTTAATAATGCTGAAGATAAGGTCATTCTCATTACTACCGTTGCCTAGAAAAAAAATCTTAATTTCCCATTTAATTGCTTCCTCTAAAAAGGGAAAGTATAATTTCCTGCTGAAACGGCTTTTCAGCGTCCTTGCAGAGCAAACCGTTCCACATCTTCTCAGCCTAACAGCTGCCTGGAAGTGGACCAAGGTAATCGGTTTCCCGAACAACAAAGGGCCGAGAGTTCGCGAGGCGTGTCGGGCCTTCGGGATGATGGCATCCTCTACGTGATGTCTCTCTCAGCTTTCTCATTCATATTCCGATCCTCAGAGGCAACATTATGCAACCCGTCGGGGAAGAACTCGTGGAGATGGGAGGTTGTTTACTGTCTCGGCATTCCAGCCCCAATGGCAGCTTTGTAAGCGATCATTAAAGGAGAAACTCCTATGATATTGTGTGTAATAGCATTGCAATATAAAAACTTCCGGTGTAGCAAACACAAATATTGTTAGAGGCCGTTGTGACTGAGTTGAGGCACCATCTTAGAAATATCATGTCTGCAGCGGCGCCGGGTAGACATTTATTTTGTGGTGGTCCCTCTGGTTCATATATGTCGGTTACCTATACGATAAAATATCTGTCCCTCCACCATCTCCACGTATGCCATAAATGACCAGATAGGGAGTGTAAAAAAATATACACATTCTCTCAGGATGAAACATGTTTCTTATAAAATGAACAGTACATTTCTCCAAGTGAAATGGTCAAAATATCTAGATATTTATAACTAGGACTAGCATAACCAAACACACTTTTAAAACGGGTGACTTATTTGTGCATCGCTGAACATTCGCAAAAGCCCAAAGTAATGTCTAAGGAAAGGTAAAGAGAAGAATCTAATGAACACGGTATTTTTCAAGTAAAGTTTAAGTGTGAAATGGTATGGCCTGTCCAGATGAGGTTTTCACCTATAACACCTGAATAGTATATCGAAGCGAGTAATATTATAACATACGATATGAGCAGTAAAAGTAATACTAATTATTAGTTGTAATAGTACTACAAATTAATAAACATTGAATTCTTCGTCTAATAGAGCACCATAACTTATTAGTTCGGCTAAGTAGTATGTAATAAACCGTAAACCTAAACATTTAGCAATTTCAATTTTTTTCCTAAAACTGAGATACAATACTATATATAAGTCCAGAATCAAAGCATTTCTGTAAGTTCTAATACAGTAAAGAATCTAATTTGTTTAAATTAATAAATTACTAAATTTTAGGTTTTTCTATCTATTCGCCTATAAAAAAAAAAAAGGTATAGGGCAACAAATAAAAGAATATTTAAATGAGTACCATAAAGTATTACATCTGCCAAGTGGTATGGCTATAAATTACCAACTATGATTAAATTAGTGCTTCAGAAAAGAAGGCAGTTATCTCACCCCATTTTTTTATTACTTTAATGATAACTATGTATACTAACTAGTCAAAATTGATGAGTCTGCCAAGTACAGGTAGGGGGAATAAAAAATGGCGGATGTTTCAAAACCTTAAAAAACACTAATTGTTCTTTCGGAGCTCTATATCTTAAAAACTACCAGCAACACTAGAAAATCTAAGAGAAGATTATTTAAAGAAGAGTAAATTTGCTGAAATATTAACCCTAAAAGAGCTATTTATGTCCAATAGTTCTCGAGTTATAGCTTTTAAAAAGCCAAATTTCTTAAGAATTTACAGAAAGATTAGTAGTTAGTTAATTTATTTTAATAAATCTATATCTCAGAAATTATGTGACGTACAGATGTCTATTAGCACTCACATTAAAGCTAGAATAATGGACTGTAAAGAAGTTTATGACCATTACCTTCGTAGGAATAGTAGTTTTCATGATATTTGCTAAAATAAATTGATTTTTAGTTGTTCGGAAAATAAGATTGATTTATGAAAAACTTCAATTCAGAAACCATTTGACGTACAGATGTCTGTCAGCACTCAAATTAAAGCCAGTTAAATTTACTATAAAATAGTTAATAATGTTTATCTTTGTATGACTAGTAGTTTTTATGATATTTGACAAAATAAACTCATAAAATGTTAATTTATAGTTGTTCGTATAAAATTTTGGATTTTTGAAAAAATATATCTCTAGATCCATAAGACGCACATATGTCTGCCAACACTCAAAATAAAAGTAATTTAACTTACTATAAAGTAGTTTATGACACTTATCTTCGTAGGGGTAATAGTTTTTATGATATTCTCATATAAACGTAAATTTGGCAAATGAAAATTTGTCCGAACAACAATAAATAAATTTGTTTTAGCAAATTTCATGTAAACTATTTAACGTAATTAACTCTATTAGGGCTCATATTTTAGGAAATTTACTCTTCTTTAAATGACATTCTCTTAGGTTTTCTTGTGTTGTTTCTACTTTTTAAGATAGTAGAGATAAGCTCCGAATGAAAAATTAAATTTTTTTATCGCTCTCAAACAGCCGCCATTATTTATTCCCCCTACCTTTACCTGGCAGACTCATCAGTTTTGTCTATTAATTATACTTAGTTTTCATTAAAGTAATTAAAAATTGGGGTGAGATAACTGCCATTTTTCTCCTCTTGGGCTCTTGTACTAAATGGTATCAGGTGGCTTACAACTATATCGCTAGCTAATGTTGAAAGTTATTGTTCTTTAATTTGCTTTACTACACCACAACAAAATAAAATTTTTAATACACCAATTAATAGTTGTAAGTGAGAAACAAGAAAAAATACCTAAACTTTTGTTATTCGTTGCCTTATTAAAATAAATACCTAAAGGTTTTTAGACCTTCAGAAATGTTCTTTCGTTTTTAAGTGTAATAGAAACTAATTTTTGAAATTATATGCAGATATATGTATGATGAGATGGATTTTACGTATTTGGCTCCAGTACTATCCGATCCAGAAAAAAGGAACTGCGTCAAGGTAGATAAATCACTAAACCGCAGCGTTACATAAATATTCAGTCCATTATTTTAATAGAAACAAATAAATATATTTATATATTTTCCTATAATAAAACTTTTAAATCAACTCAATGCCAATACTTCTAAACATATTAATGTTATATAACTAACCTCATGACAGACTGTCGTAAAAAGTTATCTAATTCCCCCAAAGATAAAAAAGTTTCCCTAACACAATTTTTATGGTGACATAAAATAAAAAATATATATGTTACTATAATAACAAAGTACATATCGCACAATTAGATTATTTAAAAACTACGATTATCAAATAGGTATATACAGGATTATACCAAATTTTTTGAAATTTTTGGACTAATTTGCAAAACGTAGAAGAGTTAGTAAAAAATATTGTTATCAGGAAAAAACCACACAGTCTCGTTTTTTTACACGAAAACTCGATAATATCGAAATACGAATTTTCATAGGAATCAAAAAATATTTTACCTAGGCCACTTTGTATAAAGAATGATAAAATAAAGAAATATTTTTTGCATTTCATAAAAAATTGTATTTAAGGATACTAAAAATGATCCTGATTTGTTTGTTCTAATATAAATTATGTTTTGCCAACTTTACTATCAGTATCCATTGTATTTTGTATACATGTATACATTTTATATATATTCATTTAGTAAAATTTTCAATATTTTCTTCTTATTGTTATATAAAACAAATCGATTGGTTTATAATTAACCACCTTATTCTATATTATGAGGATATTATTAAAATAATTTGGACCGATAGACCTAGCAAGCGGGTAAAATATTCTTTTAGGGAGGAACATTAGTTTACATTCGTTTTTCTTACCTAAAAAAAAACTTATTTCTAAAATTATATTGCACCTTTGATTTTTTTTTTTTTTAAATCACAAAAATTGCAATAACCTTACATTACAATCCTATTTTCCCTCTTATAAATCTTATATCCACTTATATAAACGAATCCAAATTGCACTTCCCTGGATGATATTTGTGTTCTTATTTTCTAAAAACGTCTCTTTTTTTTTTATGTTTGTTTCCTTTTAAGATCAAAACAATGCTTGTTTTAAATAAACTATTGCTATAAAATAACCTTTAAATCCATTCAGAGAAGTCTGAAAATAATACGATTGCTGAAATTATATGAAATATTTTTTTCTCTGTTACTAGAGCTCTTTGCAAGAGGATGCATGTCTTATATTTTTCAATTTAAAAATGCCAAAATAAGTTTCATAGAGTTTCATTAGTACTACGTTCTTAGTCTCCACTTGTAAGAACGTTTTTTTTTTTAATTTTCTCTTATTGAATTTTTTAAAATTTTTATAAATTAAAATTAAATATCGTTAAACTAATTAATCTCCTATTAAAAAAATAATAGAATAAATAGATTTAAAATTCAGAAATAAGCTGAACAAATCAGCCGGACCCGCACTACCGTACTGTTGTGTAAATTTAGTATATCATCGAGCCTAGGGTAAGGGTAACTTGCTTAGATGTTATCTCAAATTTTGATTTTTAATTAGATAGATTAAATATTAATTATATTCTTCTCTTACTTTTAATCATATTTCTATAATTTAAGAATACAATATTGTGGGAATGAATTTTGAAATAGGTACGAAAATATTCATGGAGCTAGTTTCATTTTATATCGAGTCATTATTATATTGACAAAAATTGTAGTGTAATATATAATTTTTAATATCTTATTAATAATTTTTAGTAGCATAATCCACGGATTAGTAGAAAGTAGGAAAAATCCTCACAGCTCTGTATTACAATTCTTTATTTTTCAAGAGAATTAAGAGCTGCAACAGCCTTGTTTAGTTTATTGCTAAAGCCATCGAATTTTAGTTAAGACAATTAAAAACGTAAATAGAATGGCATTTAATTGATAAAAAAAAATATCTAAGCTAATATTAAAATAATATTCTGAAATAAATTAAATATTTAGTTTTCTCTATAAACATTTTATATTAAAAAATTTGCACTTCTTATCAAATTGGTAATTTTTTAATTAACTGTGTTTCTCTTTTAAAATGGCACCAACTTATGAAAAACAGATGATTTTGAAAATTATAAAAAATTTCTGAATTCCATTTGAAAAGCAGACGGAGTACAGAAGGATTGCATTGAGAGAAAAATAATGATAAAGAAAGAAATGTATCTGCTAAAAAAATCATGAACTGTAAAACTTGTATTTGGTATACAATATATAAATTGCGTGTTTTCTCTAGAAGTTTCTATTTTTTTTTTTTTATGAAGAAACATTGCCTGTCAATCATTATACATTTACTCTGGTCATTTAAGTTCTTAATATGTTTTCAGAAACCTGTTTTGAATCTATTGTTGTAATATCGCAGCAGTATAACTCCATTTTGGTTTATGGATAGCTTTAATTTGTTTTTCAAATTCAATTTTTTTCTTTTTTTGCTTTGAACAATGTAAGATAATGAGAAGTGAACATGTCAGAGATGAGCAAATAACTTCGTTTTTTTTTAAGGCACAAACTGTAATGGCTATATGAGTCGTTGAGTGAAAAAGGGGTGTAAATCAAAACTGAATTTATGAGATATTCAGCTTAGTACAGGAAGTTTTATAAAGGTTTTTATAAGAGATAACAGCTTTCTCTATTAAAAGAATGAAATCACAAACATACCCAACAATTTGATAAGAGCATTTAAAGCAAATAAACTCAGTAATTAACTAATTAATAAATTTTTTAAACTAAAAATTAATTTATAAGAACAGAATTATGCCACAGACATGATTAAAATACTGCTTAGGCTGTGTATAAACCTCATCTATGTTATTCGAAAAGATACAACAAAGCAAAAACTACGGAAATTGCAAGCATGAAAGGCATCTAGCCGAGCGTTGAACCCGAGACATTGACCGTTGATTGCACATTACCGGAGCACAGGTCACGCCAAGCCCAATAACTTAGACCGAGTACTTCCAATCCAAAAAGAATAAAAACTTTAATAAGAGGTTTTAAAGAAATTATAGGCAATAAGGAGCCATCATTTTAGATAAATGATACTTAGATAGGCCAGTTGCAATTTATTGCGTCTTAAACTACCCAATGCCCTAATATAGCCTCTAAACAAATTTAAACCATTAAGTTAAGTATCTTAGAATTATATCTTGGTAACCATATATAAAAAAATTAAATATGGTTGGTAAACTACAATCTCAAATTTAGAACTTATCATTTAAAATTAAATGAACTAATAAATAGTTTACAACATAAAAAATGTACATAAACTTCGTAAAGATTTATTTTAGTCCACCATAAACTATATTACGGTAGTACTGACCCCCTTACCTATCTCTCAGGAGTGAAAAATATTGACGAATGAGGTATCAAAGGAAATGGAATTCTAGGAAGAGACGAATCTAAATTTTGATTCTTAAATTGTTACTAGAACTTTAATGAAAGTTATTTTAAAAAATAAAGAGGTTTCAAAACTCTGACAGAGGAATATGCGGATCGAGACGGTACTTTCCCATGCCTGAGCTTAAAACATAACGAAATCTGATAAATACTCAAATAAAAGGATTATTAGACAGATCCTTCTCTTTTATATTAACCCAAAAGTGTTCAAAGTATACTTTGATACTTCCAGGAGAATGTTTGCGAAGATATTCTTAAATGAATTATATTATTTACAATTAACGCCAAAACATAGGGACTTTTTCGTTGGAGCCTGGCCATTACTTGTTGAATGAAATATTATTAACTTCATTAAGTAACTTACTACTGAGTTGTCACTAATAAATAATGTTAAAATTTAGTTATACAGTTTTTCTTGAAAATTTTATCTGTCTGTTGTGTGTTGATTAAGCGAACGGTTGAACCAGTTTCTAATTTCCATATCAATTTCATTTCAAATTATTCAAACCCGTGGGTTAACAACAAAATTCGTAACCCGTCTAAGACATCTGTTCATGAAGGGCCTATGAGTTCTCTATAGCTATGAGTTTTCAGTCGGTACAATTAAGGGTTGATTCTAATTCATAACTATAAACTGAAGTAATATTTTCCAGTGGATGCAAAGTAATTACTTATTATCTGAAGATAAGTCATTATAAAGTATGCAACTCAATCAATTGTGTGTGTTAAATAGACTTTATTGATATTATTCTATAAATCTATAATCATACAGATGAGCATGACATCGCTGATATTTTGGGATGAATCAAAGAAGAAAAACATCTAAAGCCAGAATTATCGTAGGAGTAAACTAGTTAAAATGTGTTCTTATGATGTATATAGATTTGAAATTATTCATTTTAAATTTACTAATACTTTTAGTTCTTGGTGATTTAAAAAAAAATCATTTCTCTTATCTTTGGACCATGATAAAGTGGGGTTTGTCCCAATATTAGAATGTGATTGATTCTTCACAGTTATGGATATTGTAATTTTGACCAAAGTTTAACATAAAACGTAGTTAATAATTTTAATATTTTATGTTTTTTATGATGGTGAAGAAAAATAAAACCTTAACCTCTTTGTTAACATCGGGCATCCGTTTATTACCTAGTCGAATCTTAATTTTTATTTGCTTTACATCTTCCCTGTAATCTAGCAATGGGATCAAAAAACCTGTAATTTTTTATTTATATTTGTGGACTTCCATCCATCTGGCCCCTCTGCTGTATATTAGCCACACAGCAATAAGAAAATTTACAAGCAATGAAAGAGCTAGTAAAAGAAAAAAAACAATTATATTGCAAATATATTCAACAGTACTCAGCACGTAATATATACATACCTAGAGCACATCTACTCTTGGTATATCTGAAGGCGTTTTTTGTAGAATATTTAATTACACACCTGATGAAAAAATAATTATCTAAATCAGACCACAAGAAAGGGGGTAATAGAAAGTGTCCAAAAATTGTCTGAATAATCCATATTAACATATCGATCGAACAGATCTATTATCCAGTTTCTTTTCAGAATTTTGCGGCTATAATTTTTATTCTTTTAGATACATTGGCTAATTTATTTATATTTTTAATTTATTATGTTTCATATATTCTTTAAAAGCAGAAAAAAGAATTATCTCAATCGGACCACAAAAAAAAAATTATCAATTATCAATTGTTAGAATTAGAACTATCAATAATAATAATAAGAATAATCAATAATAATAATAATAATATTAATAAGAATTAGCAACAATTATCAATTATCAATTATAAACAAGAATTATCAACCACAAAAAAGAATTATCAATTGTTAGAATTAGAATTATCAATAATAATAATAAGAAGAATAATCAATAATAATAATATATAATAATAACAATATTAATAAGAATTATCAACAATTTTCAATTATAAATAAGAATTATCAACCACAAAAAAAACTTACCTAAATCAGACCATAAAGAAGGGGGTTATAGAAAATTTCCAACAATATTCTGAATAATCCATATTAACAAATCGGTCAAACAGATCTATTATCCAGTTTATTTTCAGAATTCTGCGGCTATAATTTTTATTATTTTGGATACATGGGGTATTTAGATTTTTAATTTATTACGTTTCATACATTCTTTAAAAGCAAGTAGGCTACCAAACTTCTGACTGTTTCTTAAGTTCTAAAGGATTTAGTTTTTACAACGGTTAATATTGTTATACTAAAAGTTTTAATTTTATGAATAAGTATTTTTATTAATCTGAATTATATATAATAGGAAGGTATGTATAATAAAATCCATTTACGGTCAGGTCCCAACAAGTAGGAGGAGTAAGTGTATACATTCAATTTCGAATCCATGAAAAAAGTGGTTTATAAACATTAAATATATAAAATGCAGATCCCAAGTCACTGCTGAAGGTCAGACCAACGTACTTTAATATATCTGGTTTTTTATATCTGGAATTAATTAAATTTTTTTGAGTATTGTTCTAGTTTTAATTGCTAAAACAATCATTTTTACTGGGTCACTCATTGTTCTGTTTTTTTGAGGTTGTATTATTTAATGCTACTTATATCAGAGATGTTTCGCAGTGAGCCCTAAACAGTACAAAGCACCTCAATACGACCCAGATATTGCATTGGGACTGAATACACAGAAGCCTTAATCGAGAAGTGGAACATCTGTAGCACTCCTTTCCTGCTCGATAAGGTAGCATTAGGAGAACGCGCGTGACTGGCGTCTACCTTAACAAAGAGATACGCTACTCTATCGTCGCCCATTTATCAGTCATGAGATTGATGTACTTAGTAATTCAGTAGTAGATCGTCCTAACTGAAATAACACGATCGTCTTTGTTTTACAAATTTGAATAGATCTGCTAGCTACAGCATTATTTGGATTTTTTTAAGTTTAAATAATTCCAAAATTTTTAACGGGAGGTATAAGAAACCACACATAGTAAATGTTTTAAAGATATTAAGAGTATGCTCATATAAAATTTATTATCCCCAATTTGGACGTAACAGAGAAGCTTTAATAATGGTGTACAAAGCATTATTTGAATCGATATTGAGATATGGGATCGATGGGGGGCTATCGTGCGAGTGCCTGATAGTCATTTATCAAAACTTGCAAATCTACAAAATCGAACATTAAGAACAATAACACACCACAATAATGAAGCAGAAAATCGTAAAATCGTTGGTATTTTACCATCTAATACATTTAATTTTTACAGAATTATCTTAAAATTTATGGATAATAATTTATTTAGAAAAGAAATCGTATATTTAACATATGTAAGAAAAAAATAAAATATATCCAACCACCCTTTAACAATAAATTTGGTAAAATTATTATTATTTAATTATAAAATTAAAAACATACCCTAAACTATATGGTTCCATATCTGTTCAATCGCTCATCAGAAGATCTAATAAATAAATTAACCACAAATAAAACTAAAAAAGAAATATTTATCTGGCTTCTTTCTTACTTCTATGATTCCCAATAACTGATTTCTAAACACAAAATGACCTGCAAAATATCTGCCTCTATTTCTTCTTAACTCCACATAATTATTCATTATATTACGATTGGAATTAGCAATGTACGTGTGCTTAGTAGTAGATATTATTTATTTAGATATTATAGTATCCTTATTTTTATCATCTTGTTTTATTCTTATTATTATATTAGTTCACTAATTGTAAATTTTCAGCTTTATTATTCACTTCAAAACCCTTTCAGTTATTTTTATTAGTTTTATTTTTTCTTTAATTTAATTTAATTTTTTTAATAATTATTTTTTTTTATTCTTTACTTTATTTTAATTTTAGTAGTTTTTAATTAAATTATTAACTGTATCACCTGAGATCAATTCATATCGTACGTATCTATCTTAAAAATTGTATAGCCTCCATAACGCCATAATAGTCTAAACTGTAATATTTACATTTCATTTATATATATATATATATCAGTTTTATGTTCTTCGTGAGCACACGATCAAGCTCATCTAAGATCGAAAATTTATGTGGAAAATCAAAAGGACCAATAACCAAAACAAATGGTTTGGTTATCACACAATTTTAATTACCACCCTACTTTGAGATTTGTCTTGTATATTTCAAAACGGCAATTTGTTTATTATTGATAATGACAATATGTTTCATAATTGGAAAGTGTAAGTGAAATGTTACCATTACCATTACAACTGTAGAAATACGAAAACCTTCACAGTCAGTTAATTATCAAATTCTTTCATATTTACACCAACACAATGTTTATAACTACTAAGTATGGGAGATCGTTAATTTTTTAAGTAAAAACAATTAAAGGCTCTTAATAATTTGTTATTTGAGGCTTAAACAAAAGTAACAAATTATTGACTTGATTTTTTTTTTTATGAGTATTTTTCCAGCCTATGCTCACCTAAGCATTCATAACTTCTAAGCATCAACCAAATCCAACTTTAATAGTCCGGGAGCTAGCAATCTTTATATTATCTTATAATCAATAGAAGCTTTGAGTAGTGGATATGAAAGTTTTCAATAGTCAATTATTAAAAAAAAATGGTAGTTTTTCAAGGTGAATTTAGCAAGTACATATTTTTTTTTTTTTTTTTTTTAAAGTTGACCCACATTTTCTCATAAACATCAGGCAAATGTTAAAAGTTTTGCACTGATAATTAATTCAGGAAATACCTCGACATATAAATATTTTGTGATTTGATCATTAAGGCAAAAAAATATGCAAATTTTTATATCTATCAAATGAGGTTATTTGTAGTAATAAATACCATGATATCAAAACTTTAAATAATAATCTAATCGTCAACATAATTAACTAAGAAACAAAAACCAATGGTTGTATATAAATGATGTGATGATGCAAATTAATAATATTTTTATTGTAACTGTTTAAAATCGCCCTGAAAGTTAATTAATAACTATACTAATACAATATATCTTGAAATAATTGTATTAATAAAGTTTAAAGTTCAAAACATAATAAATATTATATTTTGAAGAACTATTAATACTGCATAACGTTAACTGTTAATTATAATAACTAATTACTTTAATTATTGTTTATAGCTTTTAAATAATATGACATACCTTAACAATAACATGGCGTGATACGATGGTTCTTCCCTCGTTCACTGGCCTAAAAAGATAAAACCATGTTATGAAAATATTATTCTAATTAGATCATAGTTGGGTAAATGTTTATCATAAAATGTGCTTTATTCTACTTATCCAGCTTTAATTATGAATAATGATAATTTTCAATTAAATATAACTAGACATTTGTGTATCATTGTATCTAAAATAGGATAAGAACTCAGATGCCACATCTGTCGTGATTTTATTTGAATAAAAATCTACCTTATTAACAACCTTTACATTGATGTTAATTTGGCAAGGGGGTTACAAATGTAAAAACGAATGAAAATGCTATTTTTAATATAATTGTTTCCCGATTAATTTGATTAGCCATCTGACCTTCACTATTTTACAATTTTCGATCCTCATATCCTGCCTTTAGTTCAAAAATTAAAACACAATTCTCAAATCGTATATTTTACATCGCGGACGTTTATAACTATGACCCCTGATCAGTATCTATAAGTTAATATTTTTTTTTTTTTTAAATAATTTATTTATTGATATTTACAACTGTATACACATATATACAACAAGTAAATTTGCTGTAGGTGACATAGTAACATGATAAA
>NW_027107439.1:621535-657070 GCF_000696795.3 Halyomorpha halys | reverse complement strand
TCACTGACAATAGACATGTGTCATCGGCATACGTGGTGAGGATTGTGTTAGGATGGGTTAGTTAATATTTAAAATTCATTTTTATACAATTGTAAACAATCAATTAATTTCATTTCTAATTATTTAATAGAAAAAAGTCAAACGTAGTAAAAGTATTGTTAGGTGAACACAAATTTTTATATATAATACAGGATTAAATTTATAACTACAACAATGAAGTTTGTTCTATTGTTTTATGACTAGATTTATAAAAGTATCAACTACCGAAGTTTAATAAGAGAAGTTTGTATTGGGAGGGGGTTAAATTAAAATAATTATTTAATTTGTAAAATTTCAGGATTTTTATTCTAGATTTACTTCTGTATTGAACAGGACAAACTCCATCATCATGCTTTTCTGAGCGTTGAAAGTAACAAATTTGAACACTAAATTAATAGTATGCACGTTCCACAATTCATATTGGTAAAACACTTAAAGCTTGATTTTCTGCACATTCTACTAATTACAACCTTAACATTTGTTTTCATTTATTATTTCTTTTCTGTTTTAATTTTCACCGTAAGAAATTTAGACCTCGGCATGTCATTTTTTTGTCACAAGTTCAATTATAACTTCATTTTAAAATTAAATAATTTTTTTTTTATTTTATTCAGTGAAAAGTCGAATTTTTCGTTACTTTTTTTTCATATTTTAAGTACCTATTTACCTTAAAAATGTGAAAGATGGGATTTCCAAACAATGTAGTAGTTTATAATTTAAAAATATAAAACCAATTCAGACAAAATAAATTCAAACTTCAATCAACAATCAAGCTTACATTTCTTCACTAATAAACAAATCCTTCGTTGAATATATATAATATGCCAGAGATAAAATTTCATTTAGATGGCTTCATTCATATAAGTTAATTCTCCTCCTTTGGACCTTACGATCTCAAATTTTCTTAAAAATTAGTACAGTTATTTATTAATATAAACTTGAAAAACTTAATAAATTCGAGAATTTGAAAATATGAACTTTATTATAAGAAATTAAAATTTTAAATTATATTAAATTAAATAGTATAATAAAATATGAATTATATTAAATTTAAATTAGGTTTTGAGTGTATGGCACACGAAAGAGCATACACTGTGAAATTGCACCTGCCTATATCTCTATCTAAATGAAGGAACCATCTAGAGCAATTCATAACTTTCCATTCTGTGTTAGCCCATTTATGAGAACATTACAGAGGTATAATTAAAAAACTAGTACACTTTTTCATATTTTTTCAATTTTATACTGACAGAACAACCGTACCCAATTTTAAGAAAATCTGAGATGGTATAGTTCAAGAGTAAAAACGAGGATTATTTAACTACTCGAAAGGTGAAAATTAAAAAAATAAATTTTTTTTTTATAAAATAAATAGTAGATTTTATTTTTTAAAAAATAAATAAAATAAAAAGCAAAATGAAATGAATATTTATTTGATCGTGGAATTTCAGATGGATCATCCTGAAAACTGGGGAAGAGCCCCGAAATGTCGATATATATATATATATATATTTGTCACTATAAAACGATAAATGTCAATAAAAAGATTAACTTTGTAATTGAAAAATATTGCAATATTACATTAAATAATATTAATTCCTTTCGAAGAAATAGGGAGCTTTGTTAACGCCAAAGAAGGTTTTAAGAGACCCCTTAAGATTGAAATTTTATGCTCAATATTTTTGTCTTAATTTTTTTCTCGTATAATTTGGTCAGTATTTCCACTTCAACGATTCAAATTTTTAAAATTCCACATTACATTCTTTGGAATGCTCTTGATGTTGCAGGTATATCATTAAATGTCAAGGTCTCTAGAGAGAGCAGATGAAATATTTCCTTTCGCATAAATAAAACTAAGCTCTCTCGATATGAACTTACCTACTTAAAGTACGCCTTCGTTAACCTTTATTTATATCTCTAACGCTACAATAAATTCAAAGTCACCGGGCGGTGAGAAGTTTGAGATGAATGAGGAAGTGTGACGAACCGGGATCGAAATCATTAGTGCCTGCTTGTGTGCCGATAGGGACTATTGATTAAAGCTCACGATTTCTCACACACATGGGAGATATTTCCTGATATAAGAGAAATAGTTAAGATGATTTTATCCATGACTTCCTCATGGCATGAACACATGGATAAAAAAAAAAAACTGAGTCGCTTCAATGGCTTAATCAGTTAAGGTCGTCGAGTGTTTTCGTAATCACTAATAAGACCCAAGGTCCTAGTAAGAGATTTAATTAACCTCAACGGAACCTGTTTTATATTGCAGTGGTTCCCTGCAGTCACGTTGGGAAGAAGCTGTTATTAATCGCGTAACTAGTTACACCTTATAAAACCTCTAATCAGAAACAAATATATCAATAATATTTATGATGCATATAATAATATATGTAATTTAAACTACAGAAATCTGTATAATAGTAATATTTTATTTACCGTTAATACCCTTGGTTCACTCCTGACATTATAACTTCTTTGGCTTAGAAAATTTACATACATTAATAATCAATGAGGTGAGTTTTCTACCCACAAATTAATGAGATATTCTGCAACAAAGGTTTTTGACATATGTCGTTCTGACATCATCGTAGGCTCCTTAAAAAATTCATCCGATGATAGTAAAAAATGATTTTTTTTTTTATTTATTCAGAAAAATGCATCCAATATTACAAGATCCGTGAAGAAAAGAGGCAGTTTTTCATCACAATTTTTTATTACTTTAATGAAAAATATGTATAATTGCTAGTCTAAATTGATGAGTCTGCAACTACTGAAGGGGGAATTAGGGGGAATAAATGTTGAATATTTCAAAACGTTAAAAAAAAAATTTTTTTTATTCGAAGCTCTATGTCTTTAAAACTACAGACAACTCTTGAAAACCGAAGAGAACATCACTTAAATTAGAGTAAATTTACAAAAACATTTAGCCCTAACAATTTACGATCAATATTTCCCGAGACATAACGTTGTAAAAAGCAACATTTCATAAAATATATACTGAAAAATCAATATTAAGTAATTTATTATGGCAAATCCTTATCTCAAAAACTAAATAAATCGTAAAGATGTCTTTTAGCACTCAAATTAAAGATATTTAAATATAACATAAAGTAGTTTATAAGGTTTATCTTCGTAGGAGTATTATTTTTTATGAAATTTGACAAAATAAATTCACAAAATCTTTATTTCTAGTTGTTGCGATAAAAATTGATCGAAAAAAAACCGTGCGACATATTTCCGTGACAACGTATACTCTATGCTAATATTACATAAATATAAATTAAAATCAATCCAATGTTATATATTTGAAATAATAAACCAGTTCACATATTGAATTCAGATATTTATTTTTGCTTGGTTATACAAAATATTTATACAGTTATACTTAATTCTAAGTATAAGGTAATTAACCTCTTACCCCCACCACCTCACTCTTACCCATCCCCACCACTACCTTCTCCGTTACGGGACACTTTTGCCTGCATGACTCTCAGCATCTATAATCCTCTTACCCCCACTACTACACTACTAATTACCTCCCCCACAATCTACTTCCGTTACGGGACACTTTTTCTAACATGGCATCCCGCAAAATGATTTATAAGACGTTGTCACGTCAAAATGATTTTTGAAAAATATGTTTCCCGGCAAATCTCCGGAACTATAAGACGTACATATGTCTGCCATAACTCTATTAGAGCTCATATTTTAGAAAATTTACTTTACTTTAAATGAGGTTTTATAAAGGTTTCTATTGTTGTTGATAGTTTAAAAGATATGAAAAATGCAAATAATTAATTTTTTTTTACTTTTTAAAACAGCCGCCATTTTTTATTCCTCCTTCCTAAACTTGGCACACTCATCAAATTTGACTACCAATTATACATAGTTTTAATTAAAGTAATAAAAAATTGGGGTGAAACAACTGACTTTCTCTTACAGTATGTAGTCCGACCAGATGACATCTATGGGTCGGTGCCAAAGTAACATATGAATGCATCCCATAAATTAGTGATAAAACTATTAATTCAACTAACTAAATACTAAAAATAAAATAAATAATAAAAATAAATTGAAAAACGTATGAAGTGATTAGTAATGATACAAATTTACAATTAGTGAATTAATAATAATCAGCTAGTGAATTCGTAATAAGTATGGAGTGAATTTGATTAAAAATAAGAATACAATATAAAATATAAAAAAATAATAAAATATATAAAGGAAAAACATATTAATATTATTGTCTAATATTACTCACTAGCGTAATTGAGGATTCAAAATGAAGAAGAATGTTAATATTACATTTTTTGTGAAAATAAATTATGGTGATATCTTTTGAAGAATTAGAAATAGGTAATATCGAATGGTGCTGTTTCCAGTTATTCATTTTATACTTTAGGTTATGTTTTCACAATTAGACCCACAAAATTTTTTTTGTTTTCACTAAACGATTTGACCATGCTTTTGTGGAAAACAACGATTCATGTCTAACAATTTTAAGATTTTAAAATAAAATTTTTCATTACGATAAAACTATAAACTTTTATCATTTAACTAACTAAAACTGAAAATTTAAATTCCAATTTTCTACCTTTGAATTTTTGGTTAGTACAATTTTTTTTTGAGGAATCTTTAATTATTTTTATTTATTTCTTGATTTTGTGCATACTCATAATGCGTTAAGTCATGCAACAACAACAAATTGTAATTCGAATTGAATTTATAAAGTGTCTTTATTTACATATTTCATACTATATTATAATGTAATCATTATATTATATTATAAAATAATACTGGAATCATTAAATACCTGTGCCTGGGATATTTTCTATAGTTTAATAAAAAATATAATTTGTAAACGAGTTATACCTCAGCGCATTGAGTGTGTAAATATTCATAAACTATACTTTTCATAATGGTGTTATTTTGGTACAATAAGAAAAAGCATCACTTTAGGAATATTGAATATTTGAACTTATTGATCTTCAGGAAAACAAGTTTTATAATATATCATAGAATTTTCTTATATCAAATGAGGAAATATATTTGTAAGCTTCTAAAATATAAATCTAGAACAGCTTTGTTATTAACATTGTCTAAGAAAACAATTAAAGATGGAATAAAAAATTTTTATATATTTTAAAAGTAGCTTAGTTCAGTGTATTTAGTTTATTTATTTTTTTAGTATCTTTCAAATTTTAGTAAATATTTTTACCACAAAAGCGATAACTTATTTGTTATATTTATAACTTTATAAAAGTTTTTTTTTTTAAATAACCTCATATCAATGAGGGCAGTGTGGAAAATCTCAACTCACGTTGGCGGTACCCCGACGTATCTGGAGAAGTGAAAGTCAGTGTCGAAACATTGAAGTAGGCAACCCAATAATCCATTTTTTCCTCCTAAGAGCTTATTAGAGGTTAGAATTTTTTTTTAACACGAAAGAATTAATATAATAATAATAATAACGTAATTAATACGCAATTAGGTAGTTACTATGACCTGAATTGATTAAATACGTATATGTGTTATTTAAATAGCATATAATATAAGTTATAGAATGGATATGTAAGTTGATAGTGTTATGTTGATAGCTAGGAGAAAAGCATGGCTATAAATAACTAAAATTGCCATGAATAAAATGTTTTTATTATGTTTATTAATATGTAATTTTAATAAATTAACTAATTTTTCCCTAACTCTGCTTGCTTAACTAATTAATAAATTACACTTATATTAGTAATTAATTAAGATATTTTAAGTTTTCTAATAATGAATATTTTTTTACAGGTAAGTGGTCCGAAGAAAAATTTTAATGTAACATAAAAATCAATAATGATGACAGTACGAATTTAAGGTAAGTATAAAATTACCAAAAAACAGAAAAATAAAGGGAGCGATAATGTTTTCAATTGATTCAAAGTTATTAAATAGGTACAATGAAGGTTCATACACTATTAGTTGGTTATAAATGCACTCCTTGTTAGACGGAAATTGAATTGAATTTCCAAATTTAATTATAAATTTAAAAATATAGCGAATTTTATTTAAATCAAGGGGTTTATTACTTACGGAATTTGATGAATTTGTGAACCGAATTGACTGATTAAATAAATTTTGAAAAATGATTGTTTTATAAGATTTGAATTCCTTACTATTGTAATATGTTTTAGGCTTTTAATTGTTTATGATTAATTTAATTCAATAGTACATTCTTCACTTTTGATATATTGAATTGTTTAATTTATTATTTTTTTTATTTACTTTTACATCCATTTCTTTTTTCATTGCCTACTATGAAATGCCTATAACTATTATATGGCAATATAAGCTATATATATATTCTATATTTTACTTACTAATTTTTTTTGTTTATTTTTTTTTGTTTATTATTTTTTTTTTGCGGCTCTCTTAGGTAGCAATACTGCTTAGGAATCTTGAGCAGGTTCCAAAAAAATATAAAATAAAAATAAGCAGAAGTGCAACCTATAAAAATAATATTTGAGATGTTAAAGATTTCTAGTAGTTCACCTAAGATCCTGTACGAATCACAATAATAAACATATTGGTGCTTTTAATAAAGACACAAAGCAATTATTAATTAAATCTTAATAGTAACAATTAATTAAGCATTAATATTGGCAAAAATGATTAATTAAAATCAAAGTAATTTATATGACAAAAAAACGTTTGTTTTTATTTTGCATTTGACATATTTCGAAGATTGTATCGTAGACTAGAGTTAATTTCTGACAGCCTTAGTAACTTTTGTTTAGTTTGTAGTACAATCCCAAGAAGAAATTAACCCGTCTTCTACACTATCTATGGAATACATTTAATTCAAAATAAAATCATAACATTTCTATTTGTCAGATGCGTCACAATTGAAGGGAAGTCGAGATATCTATACGGATTCTGGAAAATTAATCGATTTTAAAATACATAAATTACATTTATAATATTCACGACAATATATTTCAATTATGAAATTCTACACGAGTAAACACTAACACCGGACTCTTTAACTTCAAGGCCTGGGTTCGAGTCCGACTATAGCAGAAAAATTATTTAGTTATATCCATCGTAGATCGATTCTGGGGCCTGGAACCTCTATAAAGTGGGTACCCTCTATTGGGGTGGAGAGGTCTTCCTTGAACTTAAGAGGTTTACATCACCTCTTCGTATAAAGTGTGTTCAAGAAACAGGACTTTCTTAAAAAATACTGAAATCAAGTTTAGTCGTAAGCTAAAATGGTACTGATTTTTCTTTCATTATTCGCGAAGACCCATTATTTAGGTCCGTGGAAATCACTGGTACAAATTTATTCACTATGCGTTTTGCGAACTGCTACAGTGAAAAAAAGTAAAAAATCATCGTTGAATGAATACCATAATGTAATAATTTGGAAAAAGAGGTATGATCGTAGATAATAAACTCTGGTTGTTCCTTGGGCATCCCGTGATAAAAATTAATTTTTAAAATTAATTCCAAATGTATAGACCGGATTTCATGCAACATGCAAGGGCGTTCTACCACCTTGAGAATTGTATGTACTGTGACATCATGAGCCTCAAGAAATCACCTGACATTCATAATATATATTATGATACCATTAACTTTATTGTTCTGAACCACCTAATGCCTTCACTTGGTCACCAACCCCAAGATCTCATCTTGCCTCACTTTCCTCATGAACACAACCACAAACGACAGGGACACAACTCGTAACCGCAGAGATGATTTCCCGACCTTCTGCTATCTGTAAAATCCTTTGAAGAGATTTCCTACAATTACATCTGTTACGAAATTGTTTAATGTTTCACAATATCCAGGGTCAGTTACTAAATCTTTATTTCTTTTGACTATTTTCTCCGTCCAAGTATTACGAATGGCGTATGCGTGACTTCAGTCAGATGACTCAGTGCGAATTTAAAATAAAAAAAGTAATCAGAAATAAAGAAAGGTGTGGTTGTTGAAAATATTTTTAAAAAACAGTAACCTCTCTATAGACAAGTAATTAAAATTTGCGAAATTTACATTAACGAATGTAAAACTGCGTAGATTGTGTAACCATCCAGAGATACTTGTATTGTCTGGAATACATTAATATCGGGCGGAATTTAAAGACCTAATAGTCTGATTGGGTCCGTCTGGTCACAAGTCGAGACTAGACCGTGGAGAGCTACTTCCGAAGGTTATCCCTTCGGTGGCAGTAACCCACCGCCTACTCCATTCTAGAATTGTGTTTTCTTTCAATACAAAATTGTGTAAAAAACAGAATTTGTACCTCCTCCCATCTATTGAAATAGCTCAAAAAAATCTATGCTATGTTTAGCCGCTTGAAAATGGATGAGTGTACTGAAAACGTAACTCCTGGCAGAAAAATAGTCAATTTAAAAATAAATTTTATACTTAAAAAGAACTGTTGGTTATCAATAATTTTGCCATAAATTTCTATTTCTTCGCTATTGCTCTTGAGTCTTTTTACCTTGACACTGTCGACATTTGAGCCCGTGTTAAGTCATATTTCCATACATGTAAACTTGTACTTAAGATAGCAGTAAATTCTTCTTGGTGACAGTGTTGTTTGATCGGTACTAATCATTCCCTTCCTCGACAGTAAATAAGAGTAGCTCTGCATGCATCACACCCGCATAGATAGAGCAAGTTCCACGTGGGCGGGAGCCCTGAGACTTCAGCGTTGCCAAGTCTTCTGGTCGACCCACTTCCATCGCGTACTATACATTGAGTTGGTAGAGTGGAAAAGGCATAAGCTAAATCACTTAATGTGATCCTTTCACCTCCAATCATAAAGTTTATGCGGCTATTTTTGTACTGTAGTGTACTTCTTGTTCTAGTTATGTATTTATCGGAATGCGTCAAACATAACACTACACAGAATTTCCCTATTTATGCTTACTAGATAATCCTTAATTATACTTTTTATCTCCCAAACATAAAACTTCAGAATTAATTTACATGAAATCTGCCCCATTTTAGTAAACCTTTTTAAAGTATGTAGCAAAAAATTAAATGTTTCAAGGTCGAATTTAGACATTCTGCTCAATACGCTTCCATGTCTATTCCCGAAAAAAATAAAATTAATAAATGAAGTATCAATAAAACAAATAATAATCATTTTTATAGTTCTTAAAATGCCTTTCGGTCAACGGAAGGATCAAAATCTTATAAGGCTGTATATATCTATTTTAATTCATATATTCAAACCCACTGGTTTATAACCTTGCTTCCTCTTCCATTCCTGGCAATCCTCCGAGGCACCTGAAAAGAAGATGGCCTCGTGACCTTATATTGTAAACTGTTTTTAGAGTTCTACTACTGGGTAGTTTCTCTACATCCTGTATCATGTCATTATGATCAAATTTACTTGTTGTATTTTTTTATACAGTTGTAAATATCAATAAATAAATAAATAAAAAATATATATATATTTATATTTCTAAAAATAAAACATTCTTGGAGGGTAAGAAGAAAAAATCATTTATATAACAACGTCATATATACTTCCTAGCTGGAAATAGTTTTAATCGATTTATTCAGCCTCTAACAAGGAGTAAATAAGTTTGCCCCGATATCTGTTGCTTTAAGAGATAAAATAATCTCAAAATATATGGAAAATTTCCAAATTGTTTTACTATATTTAAAATAACTCGAGAACTAAACAATTTATTGAAAAAATGATTATTTTACAACATTAAGAGATAAACTTATATGTTTCTTTGAAATATCCTATAAGTGTTCAATGTAACTGCCTAACATTTCCACCGACTCCAGGGATAATGCAGATGTAGGATTGACATAAGAAAAATTAAAAAATAGAGATGAGCCCCATCTAACTTGTTCGATTCATAAAAAACAGGCAAAATCAGAGAAAATTAATCAAACCACTACTATAAAATATAGTACAGTATCAAGAACCAATTCTATCGAATATAGCAGTTTCATAAACCACTACTATAAAATATAGTCCAGTTTTATGAACGATAACTGAATAATATATCGCAGTTTTATGAACCACTACTATAGAATATAGCACAGTTTTATAAACCATTTCTATAAAATATAGTAAAGTTATATAAACCAGTATCCACCTAAGTGTATTATTAAGCTATAGAGTTCTTTATGATCCATCTTTACTGACTAACAAGTTTCACATTTTTTTACGAAAAGTTAAGGGTGGAATACGACTAACTGTTCAAGCAAAAAAAAAAATGAATGCCTATCAATACAAGTAATATTAGTATACTTAATAAAAGAAAAATAATCTTGAAAGAGCATGATTTCACATTAAGTGTAAAAATAAAACTGGCACTAATAATAATTAATAAAGCATTAATAAATATATTTTAACTCGTGAAATTATTAATAAATGATTAAAAAAAAACTGAGACTCTGTTTGGAAGACATGGCTGAAAAGGATCTAAGAGACACAAAATATAATATATCAATGCACTAATGTAATCTCTGGTTTTAAAGTAAGAATACCAAAATAATATTTCGGAACTGTGAACAAAATTCCTTCCATCATAGAGCAATCAATCCATTAAATAAATACTTTACATATAAAAAAGATATCCTCAGAATCGAAAAAATTCACGAAAAAAAATTGATACCTTGCCTGTCTTTCTATACTCATGTCAATCCAGCTGGTACAACAACCATTAACATTGATCAATTTACATAAAATTTTCAGGAATTGCGCAGATTTGTGCGTAGGTTCCCTATTTGCCTTTTTTAGCAAACCTATATTTCCAAAACTGCTTTTCTCGTTTGGCCTAAATTTATAAGAAAGTTGGGAATTATTGTGAAAATGGTCCATTAACAATCTTAATTAATTCCATCAATTACTTCCACTTATATATTTATAATATTTTAAAGATACACATTTCAAAACCATTTACTTTTATCCCATAATATAAAAAAAAAATATATATATGTACATATTTAAAAAAATTATTTAATTTTATTTTAAGAACGCCATTTCAAATTACTAGGCTGGGGGCCATCTGAAGGAAGGTATTTTTAATTATTTATGATTAATAACATGATGTTTGCAACGACATATTGGGCAAGCGGCTCTGCTTACTGGTATCAGGTTCCAGCCCGCAATTAGCATAAATTTTGTTTCTTTTTCATACACTAATAAATTGTAAGTTATGATTAAAATCGGAAAAAATAATGGTAATTTTTTTTTATTTGTTGAAGGGGCTTCGAATGCCAACCTAATTCCTCCAATAATGTCTTTAACACTCTTATTGCCTAAAAGCCAAGATACAATTGAAAATTAAAATTCATAGAATCTTTTATAAAAATGCCAATCCCATAATTGTTTTCTAGTTCAACATATAAACTGATATATTCAAATATCAGTAGCTAACCGATTTTTTGACCTGTACATTTTTCCCTATTTAATCATTCTATTGACTAAAATTTATTTGGTTTGTTTCACATTAAAAATCTGATGAGATGCCAATCAATTCAGTTTGGAAACCAGGAATGATTAGTAAACTGGATGCGCACTATGGCCCAACTAGCCACGATTTCTATTTCCGAATGGTTACTTCAGCTTATCGTTCATTCATAATAACATAAACACAATATTATACATTCTTATAAATACTAGATTACATGAATGCATACCATATAAATAAACTGTCGATTATAGCACATGTTTGGCGCAGAAAAAAATAATTATGACTCAGCGGTTCCCTCGGTATCAAATGATTGAAATTTAGGTTTCCTCGTTTTGGAATTCCCAACCCACATCCACCCATAAAACTTCTCCTTATTTAAATATAAATATTGCTATCTTATAGGAAAAGAAAAAAATATTATTATTTATGTTAACAGATTTTTATCGCATATTAAATGGAATATTCTCGAGTTTTTTACTGCATAAAAATCTGAGCCTTGGTTATGGCTGAAGATAGACACCATAAAAATATCTAATCTCTCTATTCTTTAAAAACGTTTTTAGTGATCACCGTGTAATATTTTATTTTACTCTCTAGCTAATAACTTCGAAATACACGGCGAATTGAAAACTTAAAGCCTAAACATTTAGAAAATGAAAAGAATATATTTTTTACACTATATTTAAAAAAAAATACAATATGAACTACAGGATACATGTAAATTACAGTTGTACAATTTGAGCTACGAGTATTACGATTGAATGAACAGTTGTATAATTTGTGAAATGGGATCCGTTCACCGTTTGGTGGACAGAGGGCACCTCCTCCTAGTCTTACTATAAATTATTTTATTCTTCAAGTCAAATAGGCTTGAAACAATATATATGTAATCTGTTAGTGACGATAACATGCCCGAATTTAAGTATAAAAGTTAAACTTACATAATCAATAAAATCGTGGGAATGAAAAAAAAAAAGAAGGAACATTTGGAGAGAATGTGCCGAACTGCCCAAAACGTGAGAAAATTCTTCCTTCTTGAATATTAATATCATTAAAACTAGTCTGTGTTACGAAGGAAGGATTAATAAGTTTTATCATTACATATACATGACGTTTCCTTCAATTATAATATCGTACTGAGATTTGACTACTGTTATGCTGACTATTGCTTTTCATAAAATTACAAATTTACACATAAAAAAAAATTTAATTTTTGAATAATTTAAAAATTATTTCTGAACTTGTAATAAGCTGTTAAATTTTTTTAATTTTAATTTTTACTATAATAACAATATTTAATTTATTTTTTCAAACTCGCACAGCAAATCTATAGGCTTGATACTGCAGAACTGTGATTGTGAGAAAATTTTAGAAGATAATAGTAAAATTTTTGGGAAACTACTCCAGAACAGATTTGAAAATGAATTCTGAAATTTGAGTTAGATAGCAGTTAGCAGTGATATTGTAACCAAAACACTTGATCCACGCCTGTACTGTAAACTTTATATCAAAGACATGCTTTACAATCTGTTGGACTGGATATATCTGCAGGATGGTTTCGAAATAAATAAAATTCCTTTTCAGCCATTAAACATGATTTAGTTTCACAAACTAAATTTTCGCGATATTTCGGAATTGTTCTCAGCGGAAACAACGTTTTGGCCATAAGATTTGAATAATCCTATGAATCTGGGAACTAACTTCTTAAGAAGTGCTTGTAAACCATTTTAAATATTATTTTTGTTAGATATAAGTGGTACATTACCACTGCCAAAAAGTAATTAACTTAACATGTTATATTTTTTTCCTCTATTATGACTAAATATTTATTTATTTTTTATCACTAAGTTACATTATATTTTTTTATTTGTATTTGGTTGATTTTTTCCTTTATCAATTTTTCCTTGTTTTTTTTCTCAACTGTATCTAGTTTACCCTCTCTAAGCTACTCTAATACATTTCAGATCTGTCTATTCCACCGGTCACAAATATTTAATTTATAATGAGTTTTATTTGAGTTTATGGACTCATATAACGTTAAAACTACCATTACCTACATATAAAAAAAATAATAAGGAAACGAAATATGAATATAAAAAATATAGAAATAAATTAAAATAGAATTCTATAGAAATAGACAAGTTAATATAAAACTAATAAATAAGTTAAAAATAATAGTAGAATAAAATAAAACATAAGAATAGTACGTTTCAAAATTTTTGCCATAAACTTTGCCCCGTAGTGCAAAGTCTCAAACGCTTATGAGTAAAATAATGCTTCCTGATGTTGTTATTTCACGGTTATTAAATAAAGAATGGGTTGCTGACCCTTCAATGACCATACACTACTTCGCACACCGGCTCCCACCGCCGCTTACATAACTATAGGACTGTTACGAAAGATTACCAACAGCTCGACCTTGGAGAGAGAAAGGAGTCCTATCTTATCACTACGGACCGCTCTCCTATATTTCCTTCACCGGTTATCGCATTATCGTTTCTTTAAGAACCTCAAATTTGGCCCTGCATTGGCTTAAAATAATTTTCGAATAATTTTAGAAACCTTTGCACTAAATTTTAAAATACATTGAAAGTTAAATTTTTCTAATCAAATATATTTTTTATTATTGAATACTGATTAATATATAATTTAAAAAATGGTTATTGTATAGTCAGGGTTTTTAAGTCTATAGCAGAGGTGACCAATTTTGGTCGATCGCTCGCATTGTCTATGGTGGAATTCCGTGTACCATGAACTTTGTAGAAGACATGTATATATCTTAAAATATATAATAAGACAACAACAACTTACTAATATGCCTATCAAAGGTTCTGAGAATAGAAAAATAATTAGAAGAAGGGATTAAAAATTAAACTAAAATTATTTCAAATTTATATTTTGTTTCATGAATTAAATTATGTGAAAAATTATAACGGCTAATAAGCTAAAAGACTTTCCTATATAATATATCATTAACGTCCTAGAATGGCCAGTCCCAATTTTTTTAAAAAAATCTTTTCCATTTTTTATTCAATCGTCCTCCTACTTGGCCTGGTACAAGATGACTGCATTTCTATTTAATTTTAATTTATTTCTACATTTTTATTAATTCATGTTTCGTTTAAACTATTTGTTTAAAATTGTTTTAATAATTCTAAACTTTCTTCTAACTTATTTGTTTCCTGAAATTACTTCATTTTAGTTTAAATAAAACTTAGATGGGTATTCATGAAAGTAAGGTTAATAATGCAATTTTGTATACGAAATATTCGCAGATGAATCATTTATTAATTTGCTGTGGTGATTTTAACCAAAATATACAAAAATTTTTAAGACCACGATTTTTAAAAAAAACTAAGAGGCCAGTTTAGTTTAAGAATTCCATTTGAATCATATTACCAATCAACATACGATCTTACAAAGCTATGTAATAAAAAAAGCAATAAAGCTCTTCTGCATTGACATTTTGGTCCAACTTTCGCTTGTAATATATCTAGAATAGTAGTTGCAATACGCGACTTCTCTATCAGTAGTAAAAATTGTTTCTTCTTTGGTATTATACGGGTCTTACTAAATAAAGCTCTTACTTTTGGGCCATATTTCAATCCATTTAATCCTCTTACATTCAAGCCATAAACTCAAATCAGACTGTAGTGTTAAAGAGACACGAAGGAGAAATGGAATCGCGGGTTGAGAAAAGAAAAACCCATTCATACTGTTAGAAGTGAATTAATAAAGATTTGTTATATTATTGTATTACTAATTGAATGAATATGAACTTTTTTATATCCTGATTGAAATATGAAATTCCTTCTTCATTTTCACATATTACTTTTTTATTTATTATTCAACTGAAATAGTCCAAATACGCAAATATATGAATTTAATGTCAAATTTGAAAAATAAAACTTCGCTAATTGCTTCTGGATACACTGATCCATAAATATTTTCGATCGATGGTTCAAAAATGCATATACGAAAAAAACATGCTATTGGGGTAAAAATCCGTGTCTTTTTCATAACTCTTGTAATATTATAATTTCTTGATTTAATTTTCTTTGTTTTATTCAATAAGAAATAAAAGGATAATTTGATAATAATCAAGATACTTTTTTTTATGTGAAGTTATCCAGAGGTAACCTATTCTAACCATCGTGGGGAGTCAAGTTTTTATTACGTGGGACTACGACGAAATAAAAGTCAACTGGAGGCTGGATTCAAACCGGCGCCGCTACAGTAACGAGGCAACCATCAACTTAGGCTTTTACTTCCTTGGTCTTAGATACATGTACTTCTAAAGCCTTTACCATTTAAATAAATATTTTTTATTATGTAGCGTTATAATTGATTAAACATTTATAAAAGAAGATCCCTCAACTAAATCCGAAAATAAAATTCGTCTCGAAATATCTCCCAGCCTGCTGACCATGAGACTACTCCCGGAACATTTATGTAATTCCGAACCTGTCTTTGAAGACCTCTGGAGGTGGAGATGGAAGAATAGCAGGTTGATTATTAGGGAAAAGAAACTTTTTCCGAAAACTATTGATATATTTCTTTTTGTCGTCAAGCTCATTAGCATCTTAATATAGCATAGGCGCCTTCTATGGAATGCCATTTAGGAAATAGACAGTTTGTCCCATTCAACGCAATAGTACACTTCTCTTCACAAGACTTTCACAAGATAAAGAAAATTTCCTTAAAAACGGAATTTATTTTTGTATTTAATACGTTATTTTATCTAATTAAACAGCAATAGACCTACGGAATATTTAAAAATTGAGACAATTAATAATAATAGAGTTATTTATTTATTATATAACTAACAATAATAGCCATTATAACGTAAGCTAGATTATGCATTAAATTATTACGCATACGATACAGTGTGAGTAACTAATATCAATTATTATCGATTGTGGTTATGACGCCTTAATGAATTTAGTTTAAGCCACAAATTATCAATTTCTTCCGGTACAATCACATTTCGATGAATAATAACTTATATAACAATTAATGGATCAGAGTAGTATGGTGTAATATTACTAATAACTTCAGTTGGTTTTCAAAAGAGGTATTTAAATGATAAGGAAAAGTAAAACTGGCAGTATCTTAAGCTGTATGCCACGTATTAATTGTGTTCCCCGTCACGATTCCAGAATTATATTTATGAGGCATTAATTTAATTTAATTCGTGGGACTACCACTGAAATAAAAGTCGGTCCCTCAGGCCTGTTCCAAACCAGCGCCGCTGTAGTAACGAGGAAGCTAATGGACCTAACTCTCTTTGGCCACAAAAGGCACAATTAAATAAGTATTGTTGATTTTTTCGTACTTACGAGGTATCACAGCTTAAGTAATATGTACATAATTCTATGATTTCATTTTTTTCTTTTTATATTTACCTCTTTTTAATGGAAACCTCTGAATAATGGAATAACGGACTGATTTATCTTCCCTTGCCTATACTATATATATTTATATATATAATCATTATAAAGCATCATCATTACAAAGCATTATACTAGAGACATCACGTCACGGCAGGACATATATGTTCTAGCTTCTAGATAATTCTTTATTTAATTTTTTTCTTCTTAGGTAATAGTAAGTTTTATTCGGACTTACGAAATATCACGGTTTAAGTAAAGTAATGTTGTTTCACTTTACAAAGTATTAATAGAATCTATCATACTTTGCACTACCGTATCAATACTGAACGAACAAGAAATAATTATACTATAGGATAGATGAACCGTATCCATTTCCTAGATTAGTCCATCAGTACTTGGTTATTTATTATATAAGCTTAGATAATCAGGCCTTATATATATATTGGTCGAAAGTTAATAGGTGTGAATGTAGAGTTCAGTTGGTCGTAAGAAAGTAAATTTGTTAACAAAAGTACTAATATTTTTATATCAGGTTCTTGTTGGCCGTGCTGTACAATGATACATTTAAAGTTTTAAGTAGGTATGTGTGCGTGTGCGCATTTAGTTTCTTTCTATTAATTTTCAAGATTTAGACAAAAAAAAAAGGGGATAGTTCTTACGCAGTTTTAAGAGTTTTCCGTTTCATTATAACATGTGGATCCAAAGTTTATTGCAAATAACGTAGTATGGAAACTTTAATGTTGTTAAGTAATCCAGTAAATATAAAAATCCTAAGTTGTGAAAGGTCAAGAAGTTATTATTTTTGTTGGTTTCGAAACCAGTAATAAAACCAAATTTGCAACTTCAAAAGACCTAAGCAGCGGCGTAACAGTAAAAAAACTCGAAATGGCACTATACTTATTTTCTGATCAATATCTCCCAAATTATGTCAAACAGAAAGAAGCTTATTTAAACATCATTAAATTTATTACAGTTTCATATCTGACTCAGTTCAATAAATTAAGCAGTTCTTGAAAAATGTGTATTCACTGAATATTTTTTTTATTACTAAACACTTTTGACAAAATTAACCAAAAATTAAACAAACATAAATTTTAACCGACGTTCAAAAAAATTTGTTCGTACCCTCCTTAGAACAATATTAATATTATAATATTATATTAGTTAAAATCAAGTACATTATAAAATAGAAGATATACAAGTCCTTGCTTTACTCAAAGGTATTTTAAGGCTTAAGTGTGCGTCCACTGTGGGTGGAGAGGCGCACGCATAAGTTGAGCGAGGGTCCGCTTTGCTGGGCCCTGTTTCATAATGAAAGCTAATAGTATTAGTCATAGTACAAGTATAGAAACAACGTGTTAATTACTCTAATACTTTTTTTTTCATAATAGGGAGGTGATATTACAGGAGTTAAAAAGTACTAAAGTACAAGTTACGATTGAACAAGTATAATTCTATTAAGTTGAATCGGCAAGACTAATAGTATTAGTTTGTACATTATTATGAAACAGGGCCCTGGTAGAACCCATTTTTACATTAAAAAAACAAAACAGACGTTCTTAAAAAGCGTCAACCCACTAAATAGATTAGCATAACTAACCCAAATTTTCTATGAGTAGGTAGATTTGATTGTTTAAGAATTTTTTTCTTTTTTATAAATTTGATTCGTTGCTGAGAAAAAAAAACTATGAGAGGAGCCATGTGAAATATAAACACTTTCGCGCCCCCATAAACGGATAAAGTGAATGGAATAGTAATGAATGGAATTTTATAAAACTGAAATTGGGCCATTTTCAGATAGTTCTCCAGCTTGGGAACAAATTGAAAGAGCATCTTTTGAAACACAGGTGAGTAAAATAAAATACGTTAGCGCATCCCAAAGCGAAACTAATCCCTAGAATTCGATACATCACCATCTAAGTAATGACCAGCATAACCCATAAAAACTTGATGTGATCTTATTGTTTTGATAGTAATTAGAGACAGGAATATAGACAGACTCAGAGACATATTTATTCCCTGCTGTTTATTGCGTACAAATTATTCAGAGAATTAAATTGGGAAAGCCTGGGAATATCCGACAATGGGGAAATGCTGAACAGCCCAAGACTTGTTGACGATATATGTATAACATCTCCGGGCATTGACGGTTTAAGAAGAATCGTAGAGGAAATAGTAGACATTAGCAAGAAGTATGGGCTTAATATGAATACATCGAAAACAAAAATCATGACAAATTCAATAGAAATACCAATTTATTTAAACAATAGTGAGATAGAATATGTTCCTCTACACATTCTATCTCACTATTGTTTAGGGCAGACAATAACACCCAAAGGTAATGTGAATATGGAAATAGAAAAAAGAATAAAGCTGGAGTGGTGTAAATATTGGTCTCTCCGAAAGATCTTTAAAAGCAACATATCACTAGATCTTAAAATCAGAATTTTGACCACAAGTGAATATCCTACAGTTCTCTATGGGGCTAAAAAAAAACTTGATCTGAAGCTGGATACCATGCAAATGCACCTTCTAAGGAGTTTAATGTTTATTAAGAAACGAGAAAGAATAAAAAGTAAACATTAAAAGTCTAAGGGATGAGGCCCACCGATTAAAATGAAGCTGAGCTGGGCACTTGGTCAGAATGAAAGACCATTGATCGACCATGATGGACCATTGATGGACCATGGCTTGCGGAGTGGATACCGAGAGGGGACAGCAGGATGAGGGGGCGACCACATCGCAGGTGGAGGGATATAGGACAGTGTGTTCACAACAGTGACAGTGTGTTGTGTGTTCCTTTTAGTATATGGTTGTTAGGGCTCTGTTTTGTTATTTATGTTTTTGTATATCTATCAATGGTTTTCTTTCTTCTTTCCTGCTATAACCTCTATAAATTCCTCCCTGCGGTAGAGGCTTTTGTCAATACTCATAAAGCAATAAACTATTATTATTATCATTAATTACGTAAAACGTGATTAGAAATTTTCGATTCTGGTGAAACATTTTGCTATTCGCT
Organism: Halyomorpha halys; assembly: GCF_000696795.3. NCBI lineage: Eukaryota > Metazoa > Arthropoda > Insecta > Hemiptera > Pentatomidae > Halyomorpha > Halyomorpha halys. Next base: position 637,178 of record NW_027107439.1, on the reverse strand, counting down.
TCCAGCATGAATACCATACCATTGATGAATAACGTACATTTTTACTAAAGTGTTGTTTGTTGGAACAACTGCAGTAACTCTCTCATCACACAGAAATTATTAAATATGATAAAGACGATATGAGCATACGGAAACAATCTAGATGAATAATCTAGGGTTCTATGAGAAATTAAAGCTCGTACTATAATCACTTACGATATTCATGAGGCGTAGGAAATTACCTTTATGGGCTGTTCTGTCCACCATCATCCATTTCCTCCGAGCTTATGTAACAGTGGGCCAGAATGAACCTACCGACTCATGTCCTTTGTATAATTTCTCACGAGAGAGAAAAAAAACCGAAAAAAAACCATAAATGTTCATTGGCCATGTCCTTTCTTTACATAAGTGTTGAATCTTGCACTTACATAAAGCGGCGGTAGGAAACGGTGAGGTATCAGCGACTACTGGATGATACAACGGTATACACTAAATTACTGTACAAATGCAACAGGAAACCCTTGCTTGTCCGTGAAATTGTCTTTTACGTCTGTCATCCGTTAAATCCATTATACAGAGAACACTGACGTTTCAAATAGTTCGTTGTATTTCATGTGCAAACATTATTTAACTTATTATCATCTCACCGTACAAATATATATCATTCTTCAATGTCAGCAGAAATTCGATATTTCCGCAGTTTTTCAGAGCCTTCTATCCAAATAAAGTGAAAGATATTTTTTATGAATCTCTCTAAAATAAGGAACTATTCACCTATGAGTCTCATTGACTCACTTCCTTATTTATTTAATTCCTTAGTAATTAACCGTTAGTTTAATATTTTAGTATTTTTCAAAATTTTTTACTTTCTTTTTAGTTCATTAAGAAATTTTCTCTTGCTTTCCCCCCCCCTTTTTCATTTTATTAATAACAAAATATCTATAATCATCTATAATTTATAGACAGTTTTTTTTCAATCTTTTAATATTTTCTATGTATTTTAATTTTTACCGAAAAAAAATTGTATAGACAGTATTTTAGTAAGTTATATTTGAAATAGTATTATTTTATAATCTTAGCATATTTCAAACTTATGCCTATTTTTATTTTTATTTTATTCTTTCATTTGTAGTTAGTTATATTTAAGTAAGTAATTTTTTTTTTGTTACTTTATTACTCTAAGATTTTTCTAATTTTAATTTTTTCTTTTCTTTTGAAGGGAAACTTCTTTAGCGACAAACTAGAACTCAAGAAAAAAAAAATTAACGAGAGTAAATTGATTTCGTGACGCGAAATGAAACATAAACGGAGGGAGGTGGAGAGGAGTAACACTGGACAATTCTAGCAGAAAAATTTTTATATTGTAATATAATGTTGGAGAGTTAGAGTAAATTAACAATCTGGCAATGCCAGTTTGATTTTCATGAGTTCTTGTTATCTTATAATCTCCTATTATAATATAAAAACTTTTCCTGCTGGAATTGACATAGGAAGTGGCTGTTCTATTCTTATGGTTATTATTAATCTGGAACTAATATTTTCTGTATTAACCCATGATTAATAATAATATTAATATTAATATTTTTTTAAGCATTATTTCATTTCTATGTGTTTCACTGCAGTAAATTAGACCCACAGCTACCACAATTATTTATTATCTTTTTTTATTAATTTAATAAATAAACCCCTGTATGTCACTAGGCAATAACAGAGGTAAATAAATAAATTTAAAAAAATATTTAACTCAACACATTCATGAAGTTGGATCTAGACCAATTGTTAACCATACATGAACCATGTGTAAGCGATACAGCGGCGAACGTTGATAAAAAATATTAGAATATCTGATTCACAATTAAATTACCTCCGAAAATAGAATTTTCATGCAATTGTGATCGTCAAATTAATTAACTAGAAAGAAGAAGTAACTGTAAAAATTCTAAACACATGTGGAGATAAGATGTAAAAAAAAAATTAAGTCAGAAGAGAACATACTAAGCGTAAGAGTCTTATATTGTTCATCTCAAGCAGAACAATGTAGCATGGCCTATATTCAACTCCGAAATAAAGGTTACCGTAACCAGAGAAAATTATAAATTATAATAACTTATTACAATAATTTCGACTGCATAACTGATACAAGGTACCAGTGACACCATTGTTATGAAACGGTAGCTGCTAACTGGAATGTAAATAAACCTCTTAGTGCAGTTAGGAGCAAAATAGGCCACTTAAGTATGTTAATTTTGGCACAGAAACAGATACGCCCTCTTCCATAACAGTGACACAGAGGCTCAGCTAAAGTTTTAAGTGACTGGAATATAGAGATATTATTTCTAAATGAGTGTTTTCTGAAATATTGGTATGCCATATTGAGATATGTACACATAAATTGAGATATGTACACATAAATTGAGATATGTACACATAAATAATAAACAAAGATAAGAGACTACAAGAAGAAGCTACATTTCTAAGAAAAGTGGACAAACAAAAGAATAGAATGCTAAATGCAAAACTAAGTGTAGAATTTAGTAAAGTGAAACACAGAAAACATTACATGTATACATGTACATATTTCCAGCCTTCTCCACACATCCCTGTCTTGGACTACAACTTTCCAGTTTGCTGCATGCAGCTCTTTCGCATCTTTGTGATTCTGTCGATCCATACGGTGTTTGGTCTCTTGCCGACTATAGTAGCATTCATTTCTTGGCAGAGGCGTCCTGATGGATTACTTCGACCCGCATATCCCGCCCATGTTAAACTCCTTGCCTTTATATCATGTGATACATCTCATGACATGAAGGCAAGAAGTTTTATATATATATTTACTTTTGTAAATCATACATTAAGGGTATTCATGATTTGCTATGTGTAAAATGTTTTACCATGTTGAATGTTATAAGTATAGGATTTTGAGCAGCCCTATGTAAAGTCATGCTAAATGTTAAATGCATAAGAGCTCCTAGCGGATTTTTGAGCAACTTGTTTTATAACCTTTCCTTCTAAAACTTCATGTTATTATTTACTTATAAGTTTTCACTAAAGTAGTTTATTACAACATGCCTAAATTGAGTGGAAAGTGGAATTTGTGTAACAGTTTGGCTACTGAGTGCCTTGTTGATCTGAGTGACTTGTGAGGAAGGGAAACAAGATGAGCTAATTGAGAACTGCCATTATATTATTATTATTGTCATCTATTACTTGATTTGTTATGAAAACATCCAAAACAATGCTAACACAATCAAAACCCAAACGAGTAAGTAACCAAACACGACAACAAATAAAACAGTGACGAGCTCAGCTTGTCTGTTGTGTGACGTCATTCTCCATTTAACAGACTATCAACCATGTTACATGTTAAATTGGTAGAACATGGTAAAAGAAGGAAATATTTTTTCCATTCAACATGAGTTTTTACATTTAACACGCTTTAACATGTTAAACTAAAAATCATGAATTCCCCTATTATATATACAGAGAAAGTAAATTTCTTTAATTTTGTATTTTGTGTTCGCCCCACCAACTGTAGTCATACCAACAGTGTGTGAAACTGTGAAGTGTTGCTTGTTTTAAAAAACAAAGTTTACACAGTGTTTTAATTATTTAACTAAGTAAAAAACGAATAATTTAAGGAATATATTTTTAATTTTATTTATTTGTTAACAGGTATGTATTTGGAAGTATAATTTATATTTTGATTTATGACAATATTAAAATAAAGACGTGTTTATTAGTTAGCTTATTCAGTCTATCAACATGGACGTTTTCCATCTTATATATAGATATATTATTTTACATTCTTTTTCCTTTCTTTACTCTTTTTATTTTTTTTTTCTAATTAAAAATTGTCAATATTCTTTCCTTTTTTTTCACACGTTGATTTAATTTAATTTTTATTAAATTTATTAGTAACAATAAAGTATTCTTGAATTTATTAAAATATCTGAATTTTGACAATATAGGAATAGGTGTCAAATCCTAACGGGCATCTATGTAATAAAAATAAAACATCGTTAAGTTTAGATATTGAGATATTAACGCTGTCAGATAACAACCCCAGAGCCATGATTTATGATTTACAAAATTAAAAAAAAAAAAACATCAATCACTCCAAACGAAATAATTGTTGGGTTTTGAACTTGTTTTCCCTTTCTTAGTTTTTTTTACTAATAATATAGGAAATAACTGAAGGATGATCGCGAAAGTAAAAATGTCGCAAGCATACCCCAGGTCTGCTAAACGTTCCGTGGAGAACTACAGTAGGAACTAGGTCGTCCAATCTCCTCCTTGTTATCAAACGGAGATAGCTCTATCACATCTTCTCCTTTATCTCACTGCTTTATTTATTTACACATTTTTCTTCTTTTTTTTTACATTTATTTATAAATTTAAAAAAATTAGTCGTTAATAAAAAAACAAATTTCACTTTAAGAAACGCATCAAGAGTTAAATGTAGTGGACAAGGAAAACAGGATATGATAATATAAAAATAGATAAAAAGGATGATAATAACACTGCAAATTATCACAGAATAACTTACTATTAAAATGAATAATTCATTATTAATCTTTACCTTTAACGAAAGAAGTGGAGGCGAATGGCAATATTCTGAGTGCTTTTTATCAAACACGATTTTTTTAAAATACAGTTTTAAAAAGCTATTTTAAACTTTGCTATCAACTGTTTAAAACAAAATATGTAGAGAATAGCTAATATTCTTAGTATCATCGTATTTTAAGGCTTTTTTTTGGCCAAATACGAATCATAAAAAAGAACCAACCAAAATGCAACAAGATTAAATACATAAAAAATTAAATCTGTATACAACGGCCAATTTTTGGCAAACTTTCGATCTAATGAAAAGAAAAAAAATATCTGAAAGTTAAGTTTCCCACAAGAATCCATCATACTTTGAATAACCTCGGGCGGCTGAGAATAATCCTATGCCTGTCATAATGATGAATTCTTATAATGATTGATTCTCGTTTATGACGATCATTATTCCAAATGACAAAGTCGCCTTAATTAACAAAAGAAAATTCATCCGAAATAACTAACATCTACAAAGTAGATAGATACAAATAGAGATGAAATAACAAGATGTCATAAAATAAAATAGTGCAATGAATTTAAAAAGATACAAATAAACAATAATAATTAACAAAATATATAAAATAATGATAAAACAAATAAAATAAAACCACTTGTCATATCATAAAACATAAGAAGACTTCTGATAGTAAATAAAAAGAGAAAAAAAATCAAATTACAAAACTCTCAAAACTAGAAAATTGGGTTGTGAATCGAGTCTTGAACATCCTGTTTATTATTATACCGTTAATAATATATATAATTAATATACATATTATACAGTATATATTATTAACAGACACTACTAATTAAGTAACAGAAGGGACAATTCACAAAAAATAAGTATTCGAATACTATATAGTATACTACCATACACGGAGATCATAATGGGTCTTGGTGGTTCAGTGGTATGGCAGTTCTGTTTCTTCACAAACGAATATAAAACACTGTGATGTTTTACTCTCAGAATTAGTCACTTATTTGAGCCTGAGTGTGCACTGCGAAAGCGATCCACGAGAATATAAATAAATTATTTGAGAAATCCTTTAAAGCTACGTCACTCATTTTATTCGCCATTCAAATTTCTATTCTCTACTTCAAATTTGAAGATCCTTTTTGAATCTAGGTCCCTAACGAAGTCTCTCTAGTATACCAATAATATTTTGGAACATAGAGTCGAATAATTAATGCAAGAGGTCCAAAATTTTCAGTCATGTATTATACTTTTATAATATTTTTGAAAACTAAGATGGTTGAGAATAAATCTATTAGTTGGATCAGTAAAATTAAACACCTGATTTCTGTGAATAATTGATTATTCATTCTCAGCAGATCTACAGATACCATCTCGGCCCGCCTGGAATAGAAGTCATAGCGATGGCCTAACAAGATAACCTGCTCACTGACTTTTTATTCACTTTGAATGAACATCTTTTTATCCCATAGTTCTGTGACCTAAATACTGACGTAGTTCGGTATGGAAGAGGTTTTCCTTAAAATTGAGGGTACCCTTAATTGGGTGAAAAACTTGGTGTTTGGGTGTGATATTGACCAAATAATTTCCCTACACAACCGTTGGTCTAGAAACAGGACTCCCCTGTCAAATGATGAACCTGAGACCCTCACCACCTGTGGGGTGTAAGATTTTTTTTTTTATTTTCGTTTTTCCTTACATCTCTGAATGTTTTATTAAAATTTACATGCATCACTCCCATTCATAACCAAATATTAATTTTGTTCTCTACATGCAAGGCGGTGAAATAAATAGTCCCAATTGCACACGCAAAAGGAGATTCGGTGCCATTTTGTTGTCATTACTTGAAAATCTATTTTTGATAATTTCACAACTAAGACTTTCAGTTTTCTTTTTTGTTTTGAAGCATCGTTTTCATTTGAGCACTATTGAGTTCGAATCCTGTGACCTCAATAAATATTGCATTATCATTCCTATGCTGCTTGTTTAGTTCAAATGTTATTCCGTACCTTGGATTTATCCAATAAAACCAAGTTTTTTTTAATACTAATCTTACAAACGAATCTCGGTTTAAACCTTTCTTCTCGACTAAAGCTTCGTCTTTGGATGATTACAAACTACTTAACCTTTAAATAGCAATGTTTAGGAGCTTACCAGGGACAGGCACTTAAGTGTACTCACAAAAACAGGAAATACAGACTGTAGAGAAAGGGTTAACACATCCGAATATGATAACTAGTTATTACTACATGCTAGTTCTAACTACCCATAGTTGTAGCTACATTTACTACTACCATCGTAGTTGTAACTACCCATAGTTGTAGCTACATTTACTACTACCTGGTAGTCCTAACTACCCATAGTTATAGCTACATTTACTTCTACATGGTAGTCCAAACTACCCATAGTTGTAGCTACATTTACTACTACATGGTAGTTCTAACTACCAAAATTTGTAGCTACATTTTTCCGATTACCAGATTTATCAAACAGAATTAAGTCATTGCTAATACCTTAGTGTTTACAATGTAGTCCCTACGCTTTAAGCACTTCACTTATTGTAAATATAAATCTAAACCTCATAAAATTCATTTTCTGTAAATTATAATTTGTATCATTACTTTTATTTAAAGTTCTTCATAAAATATAAGCACATCAAAATTGGGAGTAAACGACATCACAGGTCTGATTAAAATATAAAACTATTTTTTTTTTTTTTACGAATACAAAATAAACTCAGTGAAGACTGGATTAGAAGTGAATTAATCAAATTTTACAAAAGTACACCAATTATTTACAGAACAATACAATTGTTAATTATTAATTGAACATCTTTACAGTCCAATGCTTCATCGTATGATACCAATGACCTCTTCTCGTCCAAGGTGAAACCTTGAAAAATAGAAATTATGATTTATCTACGGATAAATCAATATCCGGTTATTCAGAATCAGAAAAATAAATATTGCTTGTGATAGGTCACATAGCTGAGGTGAAACCTGACTCCGAGGATACATGTGTAAAGAGTGTCGCCGACAGATTGGGTTACGTAACAGCCGGAACAATGGACCAAGTCTATGCCCACTTGATACTTCGCGCCCTCGTCTCCATCGGCAGGTCTCTGATGTAACTCAGCTATTAAAAACAGTTACTGTATCAGAATCGGAAATATCAATGGAGACTTTGATACCTTTGCTGGCCTCCCGCAAGGATCCTGCATTAGTCCAATATTATCCAATTTATTCATTAATGGCTATCCGAAAATAGAAAATGTTCATTTACCCCTCATATGTTCATCTTTTCAATGAATTGACACAATCATTAATAGAAAAATAGGGATTACGTCTAAGCATCAAAAAAACAGAAGCCAGAATTTAAAAAAAAAAGACAACCTACACTTCCCTCACCCATGCCTCTTGCTAAATACTTAGGAGTCACAATAGACGACAAACTTTTATTCAAACAGCGTGCTAATTTAAAATTAGAAAACGCAAGAAAACAATGTACAAAATATTTCCATATTTTAATAAAACATAAAAACTACTCCCCCACAAGTGAATTGATACTCCATAAATCAGTTTTACAACCAATCATAGGCCTCCTCCATGTGAAGCATCACTGATTTAATCAACTTAAAAAACTACAAGTATTCCAAGAAAAAAACCCTTAGAATTGTTAACAATTATTTTTATTAAACAAAAATAACAAAGGTGCATTCAGAATTAAAAGTAGACACTATTCATGAATGCATGCACAAATTGATTCATAATTCCTTTTAATCTTGCCCTTACTGCTTAAACCATTTAATAACAGAAATATGAATTGAACTTATCTGTGGCTTTTAGATATAAACGTAAGCAAAATAAACATATTTTGCTGTGAAATTCATCAACATCAAGCTACATTTTATTTTTGTACAAAACAACCGAATTTCATCTTTATCCAAAGGGGATATGTACAAATTTAATTATTTAAATTTTTAAGCGGGACATTTAATTATACGAAATTTAAAAAAAATAGTTAAACTTTTTCCACTGGTAAAGTTAACGACCTCTCTAAAACAAAATCCACCCGCACTTGTGATTTATTTGAAGCACACGATAGTTATGGTGTGAGGAAACTAACCTCTATAATGTCGGATTTGTTGACAAGATAATAATAGTTCGTGCTTGAAAGTAAAGTTTAGCCCGAGAAATGGCAACCCTCAATAAGTATTTCAATTATCCTTCGAAATAATAACAGCTCTGACAAATTGCAATGAGGCTCATGCACCAATCAACAATTAGGATTATCATGCGCAACAAACTGACTGATAATTCAAGAAAGTCAGCAAACGATACGGGAAATATCTCTAAAATTCTACGTTATTCTTAGGTATTTATAAAATATCAAAAAAAATTAATAAAGCATTTGGTAATTTAAATATTTCAATATTTACTTATACGTTTTAACTTATTTATTCATTAAATTATTTTATTTTATTAATTTTATTTTTTTGTGTTTTTTTTTTAAACTTATTTATCCATTCAAGTGTTTCCTGTAACCGGTTTTTTTTATTATATTTTCCTTTGAATCTATGTGTTAGTCTTATTCTCGTAAAATGTATCTATTTGTTTGTTCTTGGTAGACTGATCTACTGCTGTGACTATGAATGATGGTCTGATCTCACATTACCGTCTAATATTGAATTTGTTCAGCGGGTCACTGAAGAGGATCTAGGAGGGTGAATTCCGGAGAGCGAATTTGTTGATCGGGTGAATTGAATAATTGTAAAAGGGTGAAATTGGAGGAGCAGAAATGAGAAAGAAAAATAGGAATGAATGAAACATTTGTATTTGTTGAACTGACCGAAATGGATGGGGTAAAAGGAAACTGTAGGAGTGAAAAAATTGTTTATTATATCCTATTATTGTATCTCTTTTTTTTATTATTATACCATGTATGTGTAATTTATATATGTCCGATTACGGATTGATAAGTATCCTGTGTGAGATAGCAACCTAATGTATTTAGGCAGCATAGATAAATAAATAAAGTATTTCTCTCTCTTCCTTGTCGATTATTGTCAAAATTAATTACACCTACACATTTCTATTAAAGGCACACGTTTAGTGTAAGCCCTAACTTTGTACTTCAAATTAAAATGCTTTACCTAACTAATAATCTATTCGGCCGTGATTTCAGAGCGTATTCATACGACACAGAACAACGCAGCGAACCTACGTGATTTTTGGAAAAAAATAGATTTCATCATAAAATTGAGAACTTAATTTATTAATAAATATATACAATAAAAGCACTTCAGACATTATCAAGTCTTTAAATCATTATCATTCCAAAAATGATTCCTAGCATTTTTTTTTTCAATAAAAGACTTTTTAAATTAATGTTCGGAATAATCATACCGTTTTTCAATTTCAGCTGCATTTGGAATATTGTTTGATTTAACTATCTTAATGTTTCCTCTTCCCGTCTTAAGCTAATATTCCAATAGTGGTATAGGACCGTCGCTCCCTGGGGGTCCTAGCGGGATGGGTCCGGCGGGAAAGAATTGGCTTTTTTGGTGTTATGATCTCCTCTTGTGAGATTGTGACATGTCGTACATCGATCAACCTACTCGCTATAATTGTCGGTTTGAAAAGTCAAATAACTAAGGCTACCATGGAGGGCGGGAGTGGAGGTCTTCACGCCACTTTTCAATTGCAGGCGCTTTTTAAACATTAGTCGATTAAACTATCTTAATGTCTCCTCTTCCAGTTTTAAGCTAATATTTCAAAAGTGATATAGGACCGTCCCTTATTTAAATTAACATAATAATACAATATCTTTTAGTGGTTTAGTGCCGTCTAAAATAGCTTGAAATGGTGTAAACTAAACATAATTAAACAAATTAGAACTCAAGATTTTTAATCAAACATTTGAGAAGTTTTCCCTTATTTGAAACTAGCTTTCCCCCATATGAAGGCAACAAATCTAAAAAAAATACTGATATAAGTTGGAAGAGAAAAATTGAGCTTTCCAACAGTTGTTAACTTTAAGTTTGACAACTTTAGCTTTAGATTTTGATAAAATTATGAGGAATTATGATTTTTTTTTGTGAGCGTAGGACATCAATAAATATACACCAAAAATCTATTTAAAAAATGTCGGACTTTCTATTCAAATGAAAATTCGTATTTAAAGTTTTCAAACACGCCAAAAACAAATCTTGATTGATTTTTCCTACACAAAATTTCATAAACTGTACCCAAAGTGCATAGGCCCCACCCCTACCTCCTGATTGATAAATTAAAATAAATAAAGAACAAACTGAGAATTTAATCATTATTGCTTCAAGAATGACCAAGTTTTTGTATCATTGATGTTGATAGAAACTGATGTAGTGATTTGTTTGATGACAGAATAACATTTAAAAACATTATAAATAGTGCATTTCCGTAGAAATATGGGATTCAATATTTTCCATAATCATAATACTTCCTCTTGCTATACCTATACTTTTTATTTAGGTAAGTAAAAGTATACATAATAAATTGAAGAAATGAGCTATCATAGTTATGAAAATAATAGGGCAATAGAAACTTAAAGAAAATTTATAATAGGCTGCGAGAGTGAGCACGGCGTGATTGCATATTTAGTGTTGTGCAGGAAAATATATTGTACAACCATCTCTAATCAATAAAAGAATTTAAAAACATTTTAAAATTTATTTTAATATTCAATTTCAGCTTTGGAGATAGGAAGATCATCCCGAAAAGTTAGATAAATAACTAATTTTAAAATCTTTGAATCTTACTTCCATCTTTTCTCGATCAAAAGGAGAAGACTCAGTATAGTATATATAATACATTTCATGTATTATATATGAATAATATACTAATTCAATTTTAATGAAGGGTACAAAAAAAAAAAAAAAAAACCTCTTTTCCATATTTTTAGCAATTCCATGGCGTAGCCATAGGCAATAGCTAGACTATACCGACTTAGCTGGACTGATATCAACACCTTATAATGCCACAAGGCAATCAAAGGGAGAAGACTCAGTAAAAGATATATAATACATTTTATGTATTATATATGTATGAAATACTATTTTTTTATAATGAAGAGTACGAAAAAAAAAATGCCTCTTTTCTACTTTCCATTAATTCAGTGATGTTAGTCATTAACTACCGTTAGTTACTACGACCTTAATTGGGCCCTGCAATCAACACCTTATAACGCCACTAGGCAATCCAAGGGAGATTACGCACTAGTATACATATTACATTTCATGTATTATGTATGTATGTACTAATAATATAATTATTCTTTATGAAGGTTACGCAAATAAAAATAAATAAATAAATAATGCCTCTTTTCCTTAGTGAAACCGTATTGAAAGATTGCTTTAAAAAAATATTATTTAAGGTACTCAATACTTAGAAACAAATAAAATACCGGTAACGTAAATTGGTCAAGGCCTCTTTTACACTAGGTTAACAAGCTCTGTGCAATCTGGCCTTCCCTTTCAATGCAACCGCTGCCACGGAGCATCTAAAATACCATAAATACATTTCATTTTTTTTTTTTTTTTTTTACATAGCAGACGATAATTTTCTTTGCTACACCTTTTTAAATGGCTGTTCTATATCTTAAATAATGCATGTTTTATAACTAGCAAAACGAGTCTATTAACTGAACAAAAATATTTTTCATTAAATGAAATCTTTCATTAAAAAAATAAATAAATAAAAACTCTGCACAACAACCTATAATAAAGAGCCAGTCAGTTGAAATTCACAACTTTGTAGGAAAGTCCTGTTTCTTGAACAACAGTTGTGCAAGTAGGTGATTTATTTATGATCATGCTCAACCGCCAAGTATTTCTTCGTAATGAAGTGTAACTTCTTTATGGAAGCTGAGTGTGCCCCAAGAGAGCTCCCAAGCTCACAGGATTGACTCACGGCTACAGTAACAAAATAAATAATTATCTGCCAAATTTTGATTCGAACAAGACCCGGGACTTAGTAGCACAGTGCCTAACGTAGCTACTCCACTCCATAACTTAACAAAATAAGAAAAACAAAAACAATAATCCTTACATATTATTCCTCATGGATGGTTTTGACTTTTTGTCGGTACGTTAATACTTCATCAAAACCAATGATTGAGGACTCGTTTTGAATATTACCTTCACAACTAATGACGGGATATTAATATTTTTACCGTCTGCCTTATATTTCAAAATGGCTGCCAATTATTAGCATCATTCGACAATATCGCATACATTTATGGATACCGAGAAAAATGAAAAAGTGTTTTTTGAATAGCTATCCTAAGTCTTTGATAAAATAATATTTTTAAAAAACAAAAAAAGAAAATATAAATTACTAAGTAACATCGATTTTTTTTTTTTTTTTGGTTCGTATGGTTTTAACCACTTGTTACCTCTGCACCGAATCGGGCAATCTGCGCCTGAAATAAATTGCCTTAAAAAACACATGAAAAAAATAATATTTTATTTCCGCATAACTCAAAAAGTGTATGTTTTTGATAAACTTCGTAATAGTTAGAAATGTGAGTAAGTACCAAATAAAAAAAATCTTTGATATCAAACAATTATGACCAAATCTACAACGTGTGTTAGCCACATGTTCTACGTTTCTACCCTTATATATTAATTCTTAAAGGAGTTTTTTGTCGGTATGCTTCTGAATACTTCATAAAAACCAATGATTGAAGACTAATTTGGAAGATAACTTTCACTGCTAATGGCGAAAATTAAACATTTTTACCATCGAAGTTTTGTTTTAATAAAGCATCGAAATAAAAAACAAAAATATAATATTTTAAAAACAAAAAAAGAAAGGAAAATGTAAATTATAAATATATTCTCCTGACAACATTGACCAATTTGGTTCCTTATTTTTTTTGTTTTGTAAGGCCCCTGAATCCTGTGTACCAAATCGGGCACATTCTCTACATGAAATAAATCGCCGAGAAAAAGCATTAAAAAAAAGTTATGAAGATAGCAAAATTTTATTTTCATTATAATTATTTATAAAATTTTGTAATAGTCTTTAAAAAGGTAAATAAATTTCTGATAAAACAAAAGAATATCATTGAAATCGGACAGTTAGCAAAGATACTTCTAGTGTTGTTCGAGGGTTCTTCTTTACTAGCCACTGTTCTGTCGACAGCAAAAAATAATTTTGGGCGATTTTATTACTCCGTATTTTATTTTTTATAATTATTTTTAGGATTTTGCTAAGAAACACAATCTGATGGCAGTGTAATAACGATCATTACAGGAAAGATACAGCATATTTGACTTACCGAATTAAATCAATGTTTCTCATCATAAGTATTGTATTCATCATTATTTTGTTTGTGATAAAATATAGGTAAAATGTAGTTTTCAAAGATATGTTATGTAAAAAAAAAAAATTATACCTCACAAAACCAATATCTCCGTTTTGAATTTTTTTTTTACAAATTGATCGATATTTATTGTTAATTTTAAAAATAACATACCTTTCATTAATAAATTCTTGCATTTACTAATTTTTTACATTATAACATCATTCATTGACTGACCAATATATTATGTGAATGATTCTTACGGGGAAACTTGTCATTACATAATACCACTTGAAGAAAAAAAATCCTTTGAAAAGAATCTTAACCGTCACACGATAGTTGGTTGTTGGTCCATAATTTTTTTGGACGGATCGTTTTTTAAGTAAGTTGTCCTACAACGTTGAGTGTTCCAGGAATAGCCACCCACCAAGAATCCGGATCCGTATCTTGTAACTAAAGACGTAACGACCAAATAACACTTTTAAAAAAAAATCTTCAGAATCTTTTTTAAAATATATAAGTGATTCTCAAAATAATAATGCCAAAATTGACAAATCGTATAAAAATCATGCAACCCCTAAGCCTTTGTTAATTCCTTCAATCACTAAAATATAGATACTGTAGAACAGATCCGTTACCATAGAATCGGACATCTTTTTTTTATAATCTGAATTTTCGACACACAGGAGATTAAAAAGTCTCAAAATCATACCTCAGCTTCCTTAGAGTATAAATTATAGAAAAGTTGCTTGTTAATACTGTGTTTCTGTCTTAATATTCAATTGTTTTTGTTTTTTTCAAAAACTGGGTAATATTTTATGGGTATGTTCAGGAGACTTTCTAAAATTCATTATAAATACCTGAGAATCGTCAATTTAAGGCTGTCATCATCGAAAAAAAACGGCGGAAAATATATAAGAGTAAAGTAAGAAATTATTTCTTTTACCAAACTTAATATGCGTTTCCTCTTGGTATAAACATAATGAAATGGGGAAAAACTTTATCAAAAACAACAAAGATATGTTGCTCAACTTCATTGCGTTGCTAGAGCTGCACACCATACTTATTCTAATTTAATCGGACAATTCTTTTTTATAATACATTGGCATACCAAGTAAACAAGTAGCAATATATAATAATAGAATATGATTTTTTTTGTTATTATCGCTTTGGTTCTTTTATATATATTTCTTCTTTCTATACTTCGTTAATTTCTGTTAATCCCTCTTTTTCTTTCTCTTTCTTCGTTTCCTATCCATTCCCTTCCCCCCCTCTTTATCATAATCTCTCTTTCAACCAAATGTGACTTTAAAAGAATAACTGATACAAATAATTGATAAACGTGGTGATAGATATCATATTTATACATTATTTTTATACATACAATAACAAATAGATACAAAAATTAACGAATTTATGTAAAAATAAATATATAAGAAACATTTATTTAATATAAATCTAAACCAAGCTTATAAATATATATTTTTTTTAATTTATTTTAAAATATTGAAATATTTTAAATAAAGAAATAATCATTTTTACAAATAATTACAATAAGAGATAGTGAAAACTAAAAACAATCAGACAATACACAAAAAATCGGGATCCTTAAGACCAAAAATGAAGACAAGTTTTGTTTTTGTCCAACGAAATAGTAACAATTTGATAATTAAAATATAATTGATAATTAAATTAAAAAATACTTTGTTTTCCCCCTGTATCTTAATAAACAGCCGAGATGTGGGCGCATGA